>NC_142350.1:1855000-2070000 GCF_059441175.1 Urocampus carinirostris | reverse complement strand
AAACATCAGCAGCTGCATATCCCCAAATAGAAATCATAACTCGGATTTATCAGCCTGTGCTAATGTTGCAGGAAAAACATTACCTTTAAAGAAGGATTTTGGTCCATTTCGCGGGCTTGCAAACAGTCGCAAATTCCATCAGCAGTCAAGTAGTGATAGTAATTCTGGCTCTTTATAGAGAAGCAGCTTTTTCGACTCGGCTTACTGTGAAGAGCTTTTTCTTTTGAAACACTGTACCCTAAATGAATTTATTTGGAAAATGTTTTATGCTGCTATATTCTAAAAGCCTCAATTGTTTCAAAATACAGTGAACTTGTACCTCATTTAAACTTTCAAATTGTTTTTACTTAGATAACAACAGAGATGGTGCCACTAATATTAACCACAAGTGCTTTCAAATGAGTACAAAAAGAGAGAAAGAGAAGGGAAGCAAGCAAGAGAGAAAGAGAGGAAGACATTGTCAAAGAATGAGGAGACAAAATGAGCATGAGAGCAAGAGAAAGAATGAGAAAGAATGAGAAGGAAAGAAAGCAAAAGGCCAACAAAATAGGGAGATTAAGAAAGAGAAGTGAAAAAAGAAAGAAAAGGAGAGAGAGAAAGAAAGAAATATGAAGGAAAATCAAGGAAGAGCAAGTGAATGAGGGAAAGAAATAGCAAGGATGAGGGAAGAAGAGAAAGAGAAGGAACGATAGAAAGAGGGAGAAAGATGGGAGAGAATGAGAAAATCGAGAAAGACAAAGAGTGAAGAAAAAGAGCAAAATAAAAAGCGATAATGATAGAAAAAGATAAAGTATGAGGGAAAGAGAGTACAGCAGAGTAAAAGAAATAGGGGAAGAGAGATAAGAGAAAGGATGGAGAAAATAGAGTAAGATTGGGAGAGCAAAGAGTACAAATTAAGAAACAAAATGAAGAGGGAAATGGAAATAAAATGGAGGTTTCGAAGGGAGCCAGCTCCCGTCTTTCAGTTAAAAGAGCCGGCTCATATAGCCGTTTTGTTTGCAAACGAACCATCACCATCGTCCTTCTGTCAAGCACGTTTGCATGTATGATGGAGATTAATTCGAAGGTGTTTATAATAACGATAAAAATAAGTATTGATAATAATTCTAGTGAGGATGAGGAGAATACAAGCGATGTAAAGCTCGCATATCCACCACATTCGCCTCTCCCGTGCACGCGCGTTCCAACGTTGCTAGTGCTAACGATGCACTAGCTAGACCGCTAAGGCAGCAACAAAACCCAAACTCTTAACCACTAAAGCACTAGCCAGGAAAGCAAATTACTGTTGATAAAAAAGCTCGTCGTAAAATAGCAGAATAATTTAAAAAATATGCTACCGTGGGGGTTGCATCCAGAAAAAAAAAACACACTGTCAACAAAATGGCGGCGACGTTGAATCAACACAGCGCCCCGAAATGGAAGTCCCGCTTCATTACTTCTCGTATGTTGAAAAAATCCTCGATTTTCACACAAAGTCTCAGCTTGTAATGTTTCCAAAAGGTCCCGATTCGGGTTCTGAGGCCTTCTTATGTCCTTGTTTTGATGGGGTTCGCGCGGACCTCGCTCTTCGCTCGGGCCTCCATGACTGCTCGCTCCCGCTACAGCTCGCTCTCGTGGCAGCAGGCACGCGAGTTAGTGACGTGTCGTTCCTAAACGAAAAGGCTTGAAGAGCCGGCTCTTAGGAGTGAACCACGGGAGCCAGCAGCCTTCGAAACTCTCTCTCTCTCTCTCTCTCTCTCTCTCTCTCTCTCTCTCTCTCTCTCTCTCTGTCCCCCCCCCTCTTTCTCTCTCATTCTCTCCTTTTCTCCCTCTCCCTCTCATTCTCTTTTCCCCCCTCCCTCCTTCTTTCTTTCTTTCTTTCTTTCTTTCTTTCTTTCTTTCTTTCTTTCTTTCTTTCTCTTTCACCAATAATGAGCCGATTCTTTTCTAGCCACTTTTTTGTTATCTTACTTTCATGTTTTATTCAGTTGCCAGAAGTTAATGTTGAAACATTTAAGTCATGTTTATTTATTTGTATAACCCTTAATCACAAAGAGTCTCAAAGGGCTATTTTATCCACGCGTAAGTATATCTCCTGCACCCTCTTATTTTCATGGTTAGGTAGAACTAGTTGGGATTCCAAAACATCCTGTATCCTTTTTCATACATTGTTAAATCCAGTTAGTGTGCCTTCATCATATTTTATGATTTTGTCATCATGGCACTTTTTTTTCTTTGGTCCACATGTGGGAATGGTTCTTGTGTGTTTAACTTTTCATGTTATTTTATGTCAGAGCTGGTTAAAGTAAGAACATTATGGTGTTAAGGTGTTCTAACCACGCGTGCGTATGTTCCCTGCGTCCTCTTATCTTCATGTTTTGTTCAGTTAATGTTGAAACATGATGTCGTTCACACATGATTATGTTCCCTGTGTCCGCTTTATTTGTGTTTTGTTTAGTTAGAGCTAGTTAGTATTATATATTCTGCATTGTTTTATTTTCATGTTTTGTTCAGGTACAGCTAGTTAGTGTTGGAACATTATGTTGTTATTCCATCCACACGTGATTATGTTCCATGCATTCCCTTTCTTTGTATTTTGTTCAGGTAGAACCAGTGAGTATTCCAGTTTCTTCAGAATCGTCCTATTTTCATATTTTGTTCAGCTGGTTGCTTGTTCTGTCCAAGTGTGGGCACGTTCACGTGCTCTGTCCTCTTTTCATGTTTTGTTCCAGTTAAAAACTCTATTTCAACACTCTGTAACGTTTTCTTTCTTGTTTTGTTTAGTTATCACCAGTTAGTGTCCCAACATATCCCAGGTTGTCTCCATGTTTTGTCCAGTAACAGCTGGTTAATGCATGTTCCCTGCGGCTTCTTGACTTTGTGTTTTGTTCAGTTAGAACTAATTATTATTCCAATACATTTTGCATTGTCTTTTTTTCGTGTTTCATTTGTTCAGTTAGAGCTAGTTCATCTCAGAAAATGATGTAGTTCTATTGCGGCCGAACCTCACCCAGACCCAAAGTCCCGCAGCCCCCAAGAAAATCAAGTTTGAGACCCCTGTTCTACGTAGTCTGTCTTGCGTTTGTATACTATAGGACACCAGCTGCTTTCTTACGTTTTTGTCATTTTTCAGTCGTTGATATTACAGGCGTTTTTCAGTGATTTTTCCGTTAAAAAATGTAGCTTTCCACAAATAGTTGTTTGAGAAAGGAGGCTGACATCATCATGTAAACACAATCGTCTTTCTTCTTTTGCATTTTGATTGTTTTTCAGTCGTTTTTTAGTCGTTTTTCAGTGTTTTTTTCTGACCGTTTTTTAGTAGTTTTCAGTGGTTTTTTAGTCTTGTTTTAGGTTGTTTTTCTGTTGTGTTTCAGCTTTTTCAGTCAATTTTCATTTGGGGGGGTTCTTTTTTTGGTCACTTTTTCAGTCGTTTTTCAATCTTTCTTCAGTAGTCCACAAATAGCCCTCTATACTACGAGTTTAAAACCCCTGAAGTAGAGAAAAAAGGTTGACATCTTCACGTAAAAGATCACCTTGCCTTTTGGGAGTTTTTGGTCTTTTTTTGGGCTATTTTTCTGTCACTTTTGGTCGTTTTACAGTTTTTGAAGGTCATTTTCGAGTCATTTTTCAGTCGTTTTTCAGTTTTATTTGGGGTTGTTAGCTGTTGTTTTCAGTCATTTTTCCAGAATGTGTCTGTTGTTTTTCTAATTGGTTTTCAGAACTACGCAAATATCCCTGAAATAGAGAAATGAGGCTGACATCTTCACATAACAAAAATGTCTTCCTTTTTTGCGTTTTTGTCGTTTATGTGTCATAATTCAGACGTATTTCATTGTTATTTTTTATTTTGGTGTCATTTTGTCATGTTTTATACGTTTTTCAATCTTTTTTTGGTTACATGATAGAATACTACTAATCCAATGGTCAAATAATACACACTGTTCCTTTAAAGTAAAAAAAAAAGAAGTCAAGAGGATATGAAGATCACAGTGAATAACTTTAATGGGAACTTCATAGAGGTAAAAACAGCAGCTTGATATTGACAAATACGGGTTAAGTATAGTACGTTAACTCAATCGTCGTCTTCATTTTGCATTTATGATGGAGGCCGAGTCGTCAAGTCCCCACCAATCAAACACTTTGATCCCTGTGTAGCACAGCACCAAGGGTGTCTGGAGTCAGTGCGGCCGACGTGCCCGCCTGCATGCCGGTGTCCTTGCCGTCCAAGCCCTTGCAGCATACCAGACACGTGTTTTGCTATATTGAGCATTGGTGCACTGCATTGAGTGTAAAATGTTAACATGAAGTGTGGCAGACCCTCAAGTTAAACTTTGAAACCAATATTTAAAAGGGATGCGAAAACAGGCAGAGATAAAAGAGACAAACGAAACTCTCCCAAAAGCCAAGACGAGGAAATATAATTAAGCGGGACTATGGACAATGAAAATATCGATGTCTTACTGTGTCTGAAAATTTTGTCAGCGAAGAAAATGGAGCCAAAGAAATTCAGCCGCCATTTAACAACATTACGCCCTAATCACGCTCAGCTGACTGAGTTTTTCAGTTGTTTTAACATGCCAGAGTAATGCCAACATTCGGCAAGGGGAGGTGACACGTCATCATCTTTAGCTTGCTACTTTGAGTCCTGATTTTTCTGAATCAAACCTGTCCTGTTGTTTTTGAGCACCCCTGCCTCCAGTCTTTGCCTCCCCCACATGGGTTTATCATTTCCCTGCAGCAAAACAGAATGACCCAACCAACAAAAACCCAGGGGGCGGGTCCCACATGCCTGTCCAGGCGGTGGTTTTTGGAGCTTAGAGGAGAAATCCCTTTGGCCAAGCCTGGTTATCTGTCTTGGCAGAGTGAAGTAGGGAAGTCTTCTGCGCCTTGTTACCTGTCATGGCGGCAAGGGAGAGACACCTCAGCAGCGCCTGGCTATCTGTAGTGGCGACGAGAAGGCACCTCGGCCGCTCCTGGTTACCTGGCCTGGCTGTGAGGGGAAGGGACATCTTTCGTGCCTGGTTACCTGTCCTTGCAGCAAGGGGAAGGCATCTTGGCCGCGCCTGGTTTCCTTTCTTAGTAGCAAGGCGCAAGGAACCACAGCCATCCTGTTCCCATTGCTGCAGTCTCCGTATTTTTTTTTTTTTAAAGGGGTTGCGGTCCTGTTAGGATCTGACACACCACCTTCTCCAGAAGGCCCCAATTGGCTTTGGAGCGATGCACAGGTGTATCCCATTTCCACACACCTGTGCCTAATCATACAAGCCATTTATATACCGCTGTTTAGACACCTTACTTTGGGTCATTCTCATTTATGCGTTCTTCTGTCGTCCTCCTTGTGTCATTTTATTCCATCACTATACAATTTTTTTGTTAATATGTTCATTGCAATTTCCATTTCCAGTTTCAGTCGTTGTTTCTCGTTTTGTTTTTGTTTCTAAGTTCTTGTCTAGACATTTTGTTAATTACATTGTGGCAACCTCTTTGCTACTTAAATTGAATTGAATGCCTTTATAACATAAATAGGAAAAAGAAAATATGTACAATAAAAAATAAAATAAGGTAAGAAAATTTGTGCAACAAAACCAGTATTGAGCTGCATATTTTAAGTATCTGAAGAGGTGCTAATAAGCCGTCATATGGTAGTGCAAAATGATGAATAATTCCATTCAGTTTTTTGTGCAAAATGGAGTTGAGAATGGTGACAGCTCTTGGGAAAAAGCTGTCTCTGAGTCTATTTGTTTTGGCTGGTATGGCCCTGTAGCGCCTACCAGGGGCAGCAGGTTGAAAAAATGGAAGCCAGGATGTATGTAGCCTGAGCCTCTGATGTTTTTTGCCCTTCCCAGGCACCCGGAGTTGTAGATGGTGGTAGGGGGCAGCCTATGATCCTCTTTGCTGTGTTGGTCACCTTCTGCAGTCTCTTTCTGTCGGCTTCTATACAGCTCGAGTAGGTCAGCAGGCTCTCAAAAGTCACCAGCATGTTGATGTTGAGGTGCTCCTACCTGAGGTTTGGTACCCTTGCTTGAGCACTTCTGCTTGCAGTTCCTGCCACCCTTACACAGGTCCATCATCCACAACCAAACCTTAAAAGACTTTTTTTGTGTGATTTGCCACTA
Source organism: Urocampus carinirostris (assembly GCF_059441175.1). Taxonomy (NCBI): domain Eukaryota; kingdom Metazoa; phylum Chordata; class Actinopteri; order Syngnathiformes; family Syngnathidae; genus Urocampus; species Urocampus carinirostris. The sequence continues at coordinate 2,063,905 of NC_142350.1, read as the reverse complement.
ATGCCGGTCTTTGCCTATAATTGCCAACAATAATCCCACACCCCTACTTGAGTTAGCCAGCGAACGTTGTTGGCATCGTGTAATTGAGAAGGAGCTGAGCTTTGCTATATGCTGCTTCAAACCCCGCTCAGAAAAATAGTGTACGTGCTTGTGCTATTGTGACGACCCTCCAATCATGCGCGACACAAGGTTCACAGTCACTCGTTTTATTGCCTGCATTCAGTAAACAAAACAATACAAAAGTCAGGGCATTTGTTCACGACTGCAATTATCTAAAACATTAAAGATACAAAAAACGGGTAATCACTCAACAGGCCGCACCTCGTGGCGTGTTTGCATCAAAACACGTTGCATCATCGTTTCAAGCTGTATTGCTTTACTTCTTATCTAGTGCTTTTTTTAATATACATCATTTAGCACAACTTATATATCTATATACAAAAATAATTTGTGAAAGCAGCTCATATATGTAGCAAAATATGCATTTTTTTATCCAACTGATATTGGGCACATCTTACCTTCAGCGCGATACAAATTAGCTGAAGCTATGGCAAGCGCTTAAGCCCATAAAGTGCCAAACGAAAAAGACAACAATTGAATGAGGTACCGGAATATTAACAGTAACACAACAAACACAGATTTTGTGAGAATTCAAAACAATCAAATTTCAACTCTGTTACACCATTACTCTACATATCATCTTTGATTAAATATAATCTGTACTAAATTTAGAAAGAAGAGTGAGATAAAGGGAGATAAAGAGAGAAAGACAGAATGAGAGATAAATAAAGAGAGCGATCGAAAGAACGAGAAAGAAATAGAAAGAGTGAAAAAAGAGAAAAAGAGTGAGAGAAAGAGCAAGGAAAGAGGAAGAAAAAGAGAACAAATCGGAAAGCAACCAAGCAGGAAAGAAAGAGTGAAAGAAAGAGAAAAGAGGGCGTGAGAAAAGGTTAAGTCATATTTATTTGAATAGTGAGAGAAAGAGCACGAAAAGAAAAAGATCAAGAGAAAGAAAGAGATGGAAAGAAAGAGAGGAGAGGAAAAGAAAAAAAGAGGAGGGGGAGAACTCAAAAGATAGGGAGAAACAGAAAAAGAGGGATAAAAAACAGAGAGAAATAATGCAGTTGCTTTGCGAGTGGTGCCTGTCTTTGACAATATCCGATGGACATATTTAAACCTGTAGCTGATGTTTCTCTCGTGCTGCTCTCAGCATTGTCACGAGGTCTGGATTGAAACCTGTATGGGCCTGATCCTGCCCGCAGGCTGCAGTTCTGACACCTGTGCAGTACTCCTTGGTTTTTTTTTTTGCGGGGAATGTGTTTAAAAATTGTCCCACGATACTCTTTAATTTATGCCAAAGAAAAACCCCAATTTACAAGCTCAAACATTTGTTTAACAAATAAAAGTATTGTAATTTATAAACTTTTTTTTTGTTGTTTTTTTTAAATAACATCTATCCTGTTAAATTATCATTTTAAAATACTCTTGCTGCATGTACTGCACTAAAGGGCGGCAATTATTTTAGAACACTGTTTTTACTTCACATGATACTTTGTCGTGTCGAGTTTATAAAGATATAAACCCATTACTGGCCATTGCAATCAGATAAAAGCATTTAAATAAGTTTTACTACTTCGCGAACGTATTTATTGAAAGGTCACGCATGCGCAGTGACTACAATGGAGTCGCGCATATGTATTACATTACATACAATAGAAAAACATTGAAAACGTATTAAAAACAATGGAATTAGACTGAAAGCATAGATCTTTGAAAATGTGACTATGTGTGTGTGTGTGCTGATTATTTGTATATTAAGAATAGAAAAGCAGGTTAATTTCATAACATAGGAGTCTGAGAAATACACAACTAAAAGTAGCTTACTTTACATTTGCCCCCTGTTGTGAATTTCAAAGAACATCAATAAAAACAATAACAGCGGTTTCAAATTAAAACATCATAAAAAAAAAATCAGATTGGTAATTTCATGGAGAGGCGAAAACCTTCAAAAAGGAAAAAAAATTCTCTCCTCTCAGGAATGTCTTTTTCTGGATAAACGGGAAACATTGGACAACTAAAACGAACAACAACAAAAAAACGCTTATTTTTCAGTGTAGTTCATTCTTCTCAAAAATGAACAATAATCTCTAGTTAAGCAATTGTTAACTATAAGGGTCATTGATGGAGAACGCAAGAATTAAAACAAAAAATAAAAAGAAAAGAACCCCAAAATCCTTTTCGAAACTGTAGCATCGCTAACTAGGCAACAGATTATTCCAGATAGTTCTACCCATTCAGCCCATGACTTTAAGGCCTTCTTAAATAAAAAGATTCAACGCGTACGGGAAGAAATTCCTAAAGACATTGTTAATTCCTCACATATTAAAGGGCTGAAATCTATAGATGGCCGTGTGGAGTCTTGTGGGTCGGGTATTAGTTTGTAATGTTACATATGGGCAACTACATTCTCACACGCCACCATCACCACACCAACTTCCGTGATCTCTTAACAACTCTATAACAACAAGATACTAAAACGGATGAGTTTGTTTGTTGAAGAAGAGTAAAAATAAAAAAGTAGAATCTCGTTCCTGCCATTGCCTAGAAGAGTTTTGGCGTCGTTTCGTTGGCGTCGTAGGTTGAGGAAACTGAAGCAAGCCTCCAGGTTGGAGGTCCGCTTGCTGCCGCCGTTTTGGTTCCGGTCGTTGTTGCCCGTTGTCCAACACCACTTCGGCACCCTCTGCTCGCTCACCTCTTTCCGGGTCGCAATCAGGTGATGAGACCTCGCTACATTCGCTGCGAGGGCCAAGCACGGGCGAGATGAGGCCGAAATTAGACAGGGAGACTGTGGCGGGCAGGTCCAGGCTGCAGGGCCTGCAGAGATGCGAGGACGACGAGGAGCCGCTGGACTGGTTCGGTGACTGACAGGAAGAGGTGAGGGCTGCTGGGTGAAGAACCGAGATGACATCAATTCTTAACACCATCCTGAGACCAGCTGCCAGAGTACAGCCAATCGAGCCATCCCCATTGCACGCCCCCCTCCTGGGCCACAGTGCTCCTGAGGCTCCCCATGGTGGCAAGGGCATCGATGATTGTCTCATTTTCATCCCCCTGCAGTGGCCCTGGTGAATTCAGGCACCCCAACAGCCGTGGGGGGCGACGAGCAGAACCCTGCAAGGGCCGTCCCAGCGTGGACTAGACGAGGCCCCTCGCTCCACCAGCATTAAATCACCAGGGGTCACTGTCTCCTGTGTGGATGAGAGAAACAGAGATAAATAGAGAGAAAAAGAGATAGCGAGATAGATAGAAAGAGATATAGAGAGACCTAAAATTATTTTTAAATTAGGTTACAGTTATCCTAATTAGATATTTATCCCCCCTGTTGAGACATTTCCTTATGGCTCAATTTAACCTGAAAAACAACTAATTCATTTATTTATATATATTCGTATATTTTTTTAAATTGTCTTTATATTTATTATTAGTGAAGGCAAAATTTAAGTTGCAATATCCATTCTGAGCACTATTTCCCAAGACTCCAAATAAAAGATAGACAATTTATTTTTCAAAATTGTTAGCTCTAAATCTCCAATTTGGCTTTTTACTAATTTCAGTCACTGAATTTGTTTAACTGTTATCATCATCAGAATCACTCACCCTGATTTGAGTGACATGGTGTTTTCTTGTTAGTGGATTGGTCATTGTCCAAAAATTCTGTGTGTGTGCCCTTCTTATTTTTATTTTCTTCTCTTGATTTTTATATGCGTTATCTTGCTGTTGGCCATCCCTCTCGAGGTATATGACCAGGATAGATTGTTAAATCATCAACTTAGCCAAGTAAAACGCTTTTTTTACTGTTATGATTCACTCTTTGTTTAGCTTTTTGTAAAAATCATAACCGATACATTATCTTCTCAGTAAGTAAGTTTGTTTGAGATAACAATATTTTACAAAGGAGGCAGGTAATTCACGCTCAAGGTGAATGACTCCACCAAAATGAAAAATGCCACCCAAAAATGTTTTTAATGTGGGCGATACTCTAACGGTGTATGGTCATTCTAATTGATTATTGTTAAGCTGTTTGACAAACATTTGGATTGTTTTATTGTTTTATATTATAACATTCTTTTTGTGTAATATTTTTCTATCCGTCCAAAACTTCATAATTTGAATTTCAAAAAACAGTTTAATGGAGAGCTTATTCAGAATTTTTCATCAATTACGGACAAAACTAGTGTAAGATTTTAACCTTTATTATACTGAAGTCTGACCAAAAACATTTCACGTGTCTCGTTCTGAAGTTAGAATTTACCAGCTTCTTAAAAACTTCCCCCCAACTGAGTTCAAAACTCAGTTCAACTCTTATGAATACAAGTGAAATAAAACAGCGTATATAATTTTGCAGGATAAATTTATCAATTTTCCTCATGTACATATAGACTTTTTATTAACAAGACTCTATGTAACTTCAAGCAGACGTATTCTTGAAGGTTCTTGTGTTCCAGGCCTTGATTTGCGTATTTCACAGTACATTCACCGTTTGAATGTTGCTCTTGGCCCATCAAAAGTACTTTTTCTAAATGTGTCCATCTAAAAAACGAAATGAAATGACTTTATTGTCTTTTGTCAGATTGACTGAGTTCAGGTATCTCCTGTTAGCTGTCCGAAAATCAGCTGGGGTGTGCTCCATCACCCCCGTGACCTCGCAGTTGATAAGCGCAGCTGGGGTGTGCTCCATCACCCCCGTGACCTCGCTGTTGATAAGCGCAGACAATGGATGAATGGATGTCTTTAGTAATTTTTCTCAACTTTGTTCCCCATCACAGCAAACAATATTTTGTTCATCTTCATTCTGATGTGCCCCCTTTTTGACAGTTTGATATGTCCTTTGGAGAGTCCATTGATTTTCAAACGTGTTTTTCTTTTTAGTGGAACTCAGTGGCACTTAGAGTCTTGCTAATTCCATCGTGCCTACGTACTGGGATGTCTTGGTAAATAAGATGGACTATTCAATGGCCTAAATTTTTCCCTAAATTAAATTACCATGTAGACATTATCTTAGTTTAATTAATTTGTATCCATTTATTTCCCGTGCAGTTATAATTTTAGATTATCATGATCTGTCTCGAAATCTATTAATCCGTTGTTTTAAATTCCTATGATCTTTTCCAGGACTGGTCAATCTGTTTCTCATTGTCTTCTAAAAATACTCTTTCCATAGAAACTGTCTCCTTTTAATTTAAACAAACTGTAAGTCAGCATTTGTTACATATTAATTAATCATTTGTTAATCGTAACACGCTCATTCTTAAAAAAAATTAAGTGTGGAATCAGTTGTCCTCCTAGGGGATCTTGTCTTTTGGGCTAAACTCATCAAAATTCCAAACCCTCACACTGCCTAAACATCAAAAATCTCAAAAATGCCAAATGGAACTCAATGTCAAAACTTTGTCATTTCCTCTCTCTATAATCATAATCAATCTTTTCCCATTAATTCAATATAGAACAATGCATACTTGTCACTTACGAATTATCTTGTTGACTTGCATTTATTCTACATTATTATCATAGTCTTTCTCTGTGCAATAGTCTTTGATCTGTGCAGCCCTTCGAGATCCTTTGTGATTAAAGGCTATACAAATAAACATTACTGGGCTGACTATTAATACTTGTGTGTCATTTTTTCTTCTTTTAAAAGGAAAACACATTTCATTCAGTGACTGAAATAGCTTCAGCTACGTTAATGATTTCTAGTCTCAAATTTTCTTTTCTGTGTTAATACGTCATTATTTTCAAACTTATTTCAAAATTTTGATTATTTGAAACGATTCAGATCACCTACTCTTTTGTGTCCAATATTCTATTGAGACTAATCTGTTATTGAATATGGGTAAAAACTAAGGGAATAACATATTTCCGTATTACGCCTCTCTCGAACTGGTCCATTATGGATGTTCCCAGTCGCCGTCTTTGCTTTATTCGTCTTTGCTTTATTCGTCTTTGCTTTATTATTAGGAGTAAAACTACACATCTTAGAGTTTTTACCCTTTCGCTATTCACATGTCAAACGAGAAATGATCAGTCTTGTTATTTACATATTTTTTCTTTTTAAATTATTGCGTATAATTACCTTGTATTATACACTCAGTGTTCTCGTTTGCCCACGTCCCTGCATTCTAGTCACATCTTTTTTTGTTCGGAACGCATAGTCTCAAATCAACGTGTGCCCCCGGGACTTTTTGCCACAAAATTGTCATTATTACCTAATTACTCTTTAACAAAGATTTATTGCACTCCAAACTTTTCATCGTTGTTTTGGTCTCGCGGTTCAAGTTTGTATTTTTCTGCACGCCAATCTTGGCTAACGAGATCTCGTTGCTTCGAGATTACGTCATTGTTGTGGTACTTGTCGTCGAGTGAAGGTTAAGTCAGTCTTTTTTTAGAGAACCGGCTTTTTTTGCTCAATTCATTAAAGGGAACCGGCTCTCAAACGGCTCACTTGCTTTGATGATTGATATTACGAATTATGTTGTACAGAAAGTTTAGGGAAAAAAAGGAAGTATGAAAAGAGAAAATGAAAAAACACAGGCCATCCCCCTGATCGGTACATTACCAATAACAATTCGATGCAGAAAATGAATTAATAATTTGATGATTAAAACGGAATGAATGTATAGATTTCTACTACATATTTGTCACCGATTTACAACCTCAACCTCGATAACACTTAATCTTGGGGGCCCATAGATCTCTGCCGGGACCCACAGACCCGAGCATGCGAGTCCCCTGAGGGGCAAAATGAACACTGTACACTACAATATCTCTATTACTCTATTCTTTTACATCATATATATATATTGAACCTCTCAAGGTAGGAGGCTACCTCTGTACACGGACACTGTTTCAATATATTTCAGAGGTGTGGAGACGAGAGTGTGTCCCGCAACTGTGGAAAGATGCGAATATTGTGACCATCTTTAAGAATAAAGGAGATAAATCCATCTGCTCCAACAGTAGGGGTATCTCTTTGTTGGCCACTGCTGGAAAGGTCCTTGCCAAGGTCATGCTCCGCAGACTCATCTCCAAAATATCGGAACGCGTCATCCCAGAGTCACAGTGTGGTTTTCGAAAGGACAGGGGAACAGTCGACATGATCTTTGTGACACGTCAGCTCCAAGAGAAATGCCGGGAGCAGCACAAGGACTTGTTCATCGCCTTTGTCGATCTTTCAAAGGCATTTGACACAGTGAACAGGGACCTACTGTGGCAAGTCCTGAAGAGATTTGGGTGTCCACCCAAGTTTCTCACCATTCTTGCACAGTTCCATTCAGGGATGACGGCCAGAGTGGTAGTTGGAAGACACAGCTCAGAGCCGTTTGGCGTCGAAACTGGAGTGAGGCAAGGCTGTGTGCTGGCTCCAGTTCTCTTCAACATCTTCCTCGTCTGTGTTACAACACTGCTACGTAGAAGGATGGAGGAGCAGGCTGGAGTTACCATCAACTTCAGGGCTGATGGTAACCTGTTTAACATCAGGAGGCTACAGGCAACTACCAAACTGACTTCAGAGACCATCATTGAGCTACAGTATGCTGATGACTGTGCCCTGGTTGCCCATACACCGGAGGCTCTGCAAAACATTCTCTCGGCAGCTGTAACTGCATACACCAGAATGGGACTGACGATCAACACCCAGAAGACAGAGGTACTCTGTCAGTCCAGTGCTGACCTCTTACCAAACCCAATAACCCTCACAGCAGCAGGGCAACACCTGCTCATGGTGCCCACCTTCAAATATCTGGGGAGCATAGTGTCTGACACCTGCTCATTGGATGATGAGATCCAGAGCCGCCTCAAGCAAGCATCAGCATCTTTCGGTCGACTAAGGATAAGGGTCTTTCAAAACAACAACCTTAGACTCCACACCAAAATGCTGGTCTACAGAGCTGTATGTATCACGACATTACTGTATGGATGTGAGGCATGGACTATCTACAGCCGCCATCTGAAGAGCCTCGAGACCTTCCATGTAAGATGTCTTCAGAAGATCCTTGGCATCACATGGAGGGACAGAGTGCCGCACACAGAGGTGTTGGAGAGGGCAGGCAGCTGCAGCATGGAATCCATTATGGCCCAACGCCAACTTAGGTGGCTGGGGCATGTTGTTCAAATGCCCAGCCACAGACTGCCACGCCGTATCCTCTATGGTCAGTTACATCTAGGCCAACGCAGTGCTGGTGGGCAGAAGAAGCGGTTCAAAGACCAAATGAAGAACATCCTGAAGAGATGTCGGATAAACCCCTCCTCACTGGAGGAATTTGCTTCCTGCCGAGACCTCTGGCGCTCCCACTGCTCACATGGAGTGGATTACATGGAGGAACAGCGCATGCAACACCGTGCAGCAAAGCGTGCAAAGAGACATGCTCGCCAGGCCACCCCTGCTCCCCCCAGCACCCCCTTCACATGCTCTGTCTGTAACCGCATCTGTGGATCCAGGATCGGACTCTTCAAACATCAGCAGACTCACAATTAAAAGAAGATGGTCATCATCGTATCGATGGACAACCCCAAGCATATATATATATATATATATATATATATATATATATATATATATATATATATATATATATATATATATATATATATATATATATATATACATATATATATATATATATATATATATATATATATACATATATATATATATATATATATATATATATATATATATATATATATATATAAATAAAACTTGTTTTGTATAAATGCAAAACAAGTTAACTTACCTATTTGTATTCCACTTGATACATTTTCATTCCCTAATTTTTTTTAGAAGAAAGTATTTATTAACGATTTTTCAATATTTTTGTATAAAAATGCCTTTAAATTACCGTATTTTCCGCACTATAGGGCGCACCGGGTTATAGGGCGCACCCCCAAAAAATACTTTTTATTTTTGTCATTTTTCGTCATTCTTTTGTTACTGTTCTTTTTTTTTTTTTTTTTTTGCAGTCTTCAGTGTTTTTTGGTCATTTATAGTAATTTTTCGGGTCATTTTTAAGTCCTATTGTCAAGAACCAGAACGGAAACAGGACCCACTTGCGTGACGTTTAAAGAGAGAGGAAGGGCTGCGCCACCGATCTGGTGTTCGCTGGGCGCGGGAAGCAAGTCGCTCTCGTACTCGGATTGTGATCCAGATACGGAAGTAGATCTTCCGTAGTGAGCAATGGTGGTGTCAGGGGTGGAAATCTGGTTGATAGCCAGGACTGGGAGAGAAACACATGGTTGGGGTCGGAAACGAATCATAAGCCAGAACGGGAGAGTAGATTTGGTCTGGAACAAAAAGGGGTCATAAGTCGCGACGGGAGAGCAGACGTGGTCGGGATCAAAACGGGTCGTAGCCGGAAACAAACGGGAGAAAAAACAGGACAGGCGGGAGTGAGGGGTCGAAAAAGGCCTTGAAAAACAAAGGTTCGCAGACGGACTGACAACAGGGGATTGACAGGACTGAGTTCAAATAGTGACAGGGAGCCAATCAGAACCCGCGTTGCCAAATGAGCGGGCACAGCTGAGTCACATCAGTAATCATGACAGAACCCCCCCCTCAAGGGACGGCTCCAGAAGTCCCCCCAAAAAAACAAAAAAGTCCAAAACCTCAATATTCCTCAGAACCAACCACTGCCCCATCAACATCTGGGGCGTGGCAGGAGCCGGACCAGGAGGACGCCGAGCGGCGCGTATATACTGGACTGTCTCAGAAAATTAGAATATTGTGATAAAGTTCTTTATTTTCTGTAATGCAATTAAAAAAAACAAAAATGTCATACATTCTGGATTCATTACACATCAACTGAACTATTTCAAGCCTTTTATTATTTGAATATTGCTGATTTTGGCTTACAGCTGAAAAAAACTCCAAAATCCTATCTCAAAATATTAAAATACTTCCTCAGACCAAGTAAAAAAAATAATTTTATAACAGCAAAACTAAATCAAACATTTGAAAATGTCCATTGATGCACTCAGTACTTGGTTGGGAATCCTTTTGCACGGATTACTGCATCAATCCGGCGTGGCATGGAGGCAATCAGCCTGTGGCATTGCTGAGGTGTTATTGATGCCCAGGATGCTTCGATAGCGGCCTTCAGTTCATTTGCATTTGTAGGTCTGGTGTCTTTCATCTTCTTTTTAACTATACCCCACAAATTCTCGATGGGGTTCAGGTCAGGGGAATTAGCAGGCCAATCAAGGACAGTGATGCCATGGTCAGTGCACCAGTTACTGGTGGTTTTGGCACTGTGGGCAGGTGCCAGATCATGCTGGAAAATGAAATCCTCATCTCCATAGAGCTTTTCAGCAGATGGAAGCATGTAGTGCTCTAAAATCTCTTGGTACACAGTTGCATTTACTCTGGACTTGATGAAACACAGTGGACCAACACCAGCAGCTGACATGGCTCCCCAAACCATTGCTGACTGTGGGAACTTCACACTGGATTTCAAGCAACTTGGATTTTGCTCTTCTCCAGCCTTTCTCCAGACTCTGGCGCCTTGACTTCCAAATGAAATGCAAACTTGCTTTCGTCTGAAAAGAGGACTTTGGACCACTCTGCAACTGTCAAGTGCTTCTTTTCCATAGCCCAAGTCAGACGCTTCTTCCGTTGTCTTGAGTTCAGAAGTGGCTTGACCATGGGAATACGGCTATTGTAGCCCATTTCCCGGACACGTCTGTGAACTGTGGCTTTTGATACCTGGACTCCAGCTTCAGCCCACTGTCTTTGAAGCTCCCTCAAATTCTGGAAGTGGCTCTTCTTCACAATTTTGTTAAGGCTGCGGTCATCTCTCTTGGTTGTGCAGCGTTTCCGGCCACATTTTTCCCTTCCAACAGACTTTTGGTGGATATGCTTTGAAACTGCACTCTGTGAACAGCCTGCTCTTTGAGAAATTTCTTTTTGTGTCTTACCCTCATGATGGAGGGTATCAATGATGGTCCTCTGGACAGCAGTCAGATCAGCAGTGATTTAGTTTACTGAACCAAGCTGAGTGTTATTAAGGCTCAGGAAATCCCCCGCAAGGTGTTTCGAGTTAATTAGATGATTCAGGTGATTAGTTGAATAGCCTACTTGTATACTTTTTCATGATATTCTAATATTTTGAGATAGGATTTTTGAGTTTTCTTAAGCTGTAAGCAAAATTCAGCAATATTAAAATAATAAAAGGCTTGAAATAGTTCAGTTGATGTGTAATGAATCCAGAATGTATGACATTTTTGTTTTTTTAATTGCAGTACAGAAAATAAAGAACTTTATCACAATATTCTAATTTTCTGAGACAGTCCAGTATATAAATATATATATATATATATATATATATATATATATATATATATATATATATATATATATATATATATATATATATATATATATATATATGGGACCTCGGTTATCGCCTATCGTGTCTGTCTATAAAAAAATGTATTTTTTTTAAAAACATTTTTTAAAATTATTTTATTCTATTATTTTTTAGATCTGCGAAGCTCTGAACCCACGAACGGGTCTATACATATAATATATATATATATATATATATATGTATATCTCATCTCATCTCATCTCATTAGCCGTACCGCTTATCCTCATTAGGGTCGCGGGGGGGCTGGAGCCCATCCCAGCCATCTCCGGGCAGTGGGCAGGGGACACCCTGAACTGGTTGCCAGCCAATCGCAGGGCACACAGGGACAGACAACTCATTCGCTCATTCACACCTAGGGACAATTTGGACCGGTCAATTCACCTGAAATGCATGTTTTTGGAACATGGGAGGAAACCGGAGTGCCCGGAGGAAACCCACGCAAGCACGGGGAGAACATACAAACTCCGCACAGGATGTCTGGAGCTGGATTTGAACCCACGACAGGTTCCCATGACATGAACTGTGCCGCACAAGCGCTAACCACTGCGCCGCCGTGCTGCCTATATATATATATATATATATATATATATATATATATATATATATATATATATATATATATATATATATATATATATATATATATATATATATATATATATATATATATATATATATATATATATATATATATATATATATATATATATATATATATATATATATATATATAAAAATGCGTTAATTCAAGGAATCAACTCCTTGCCCTGAAGAATTCTCGTGCCGGCGTGATGAAGGGGCCTATCGTGGAAGAAGAGCCGGAGCTAGCTAAGCGGCGTTATAAGTCTTCGGTACCATCCGTAATCATGGTAAATGCGAACTCACAACCAAATAAGATTATCGAGTGCTGGTGGAAAACATCGAAGTGCACAGGGAGCGCAGTTGCTGTGTTTTGCGGAAACGTGGCTCACGTTTAGCATTCCGGACGCTAACGTGTAGCCACCCGGAGCGACCCGGAGCTATCCGGCTTCAACGCCGCTATACAGAGACACGAAAGCCGTGGGGAATCGGAGAGGAGGCGGACTTGCTAACACGAGGTGGTGTATCCCTGGATTTTCATAAAGAAAAGATTTCCATCTGCCGCAGGGATGTCGAAATTTTGGACTAGCGTGACGTCATCCACTCCGCTACAAGCACCCCAAGGGCATCATGTTAATCTGTTAATAAACAACGAGGTAGACTGCTGGAAGTATGAATTTCCCTACGGGGATGAATAAAGTATCCATCCATCCATCTATCTATCTATCTATCTATCTATCTATCTATCTATCTATCTATCTATCTATCTATCTATCTATCTATCTATCTATCTATCTATCTATCTATCTATCTATCTATCTATCTATCTATCTATCTATCTATCTATCTATCTATCTATCTATCTATCTATCTATCTATCTATCTATCTATCTATCGTCCGTCCGTCCGTCCGTCCGTCCGTCCGTCCGTCCGTCCGTCCATCCATCCATCCATCCATCCATCCATATATATATATATATATATATATATATATATATATATATATATATATATATATATATATATATATATATATATATATATATATATATATATATATACAGTATATATCCCAGCCATCTCCCGGCAGTGGGCAGAGGACACCCTGAACTCTTTGCCTTTTTTTTTTTAATTATATTTTTGTTTGTTTTTATTTTAACCATTGTGTGTGTCTGTCTATTGAGGGTTCAGTGTTTGTTGGGTGGGGAAAAGTAGGGGATTTAATTGTCTTATTGTTCACTAAAAAAAATTATAAAGCACTTTGAGTGAGTGAAAAGTGATTTACAAATAAATTCAATTGGATTTACTCTTGTAGGGTACCGCCGATTACAATATCAATGAATTAGAGTATGTTTCATTTCTTTGATAAAATGAAAAAAAAATGCAATAATTTATTAATTTTTGATATAATTTTTATTTTGTGGATTAAAAAAGAAAAAAAACTGGAATGAGCATTGTGCCCTTTATGTGGGCAACAAAAAGAGTGCAATAAAACAGCACCCTTTTGAAAAAGTAAAGGAATTAAAATCAAATTATCATTTTGATTTCTGTGCAAACGTCAAACAAGTCAGCGCATGGGTCAAAAGCAGCAGCCTTCTCTTCTCTCACTCTTTCTCCATCCTTTTTGATACCAAATCGATACAGACTTCCTCAGGCCTTGAGCAACAAACACATAAAATATACTTAAGTGTCATTCCAAATATATACTGAAAAAAAAGAGCTATTTTGTTACCCCAAAAAGTGCCTATGACAGGATTGTATTCTTACCCGTTTTATCTGACATCTGTGTTGGAATTAGTGGTGTAGCGTTACATTGTGACGCTGCCCCTTTAAAAGGGACGGAGTTTGGGAACCGCTCCGCTCAGCTCTACCTCAGGAAACACGGGAGAAAAAGGAAAACATGTAGATATGCGCCAAAGTAGTTCAAATGTTATATTTATTCTACACATTTCTACAGCATTCGAAAATGTGTGTGTCATGTTTACCCTCGTACAGAAACTATAAAAAAATATATTTTCCTCTCTTGATCTTTTTCTATGTGTAAACATTATTTTGGAAAAGCGCCAGGGAGCCACTCCACAGCACTAAAGAGCTGCATGGGTCTCCTGAGCCCCAGGTTGCCCAACCCCCAGCTAGAGGAAGGTTACAGAAGTGCAGTATCACGAGAAAAAGATTCCCATGTTCCCCTGATTAGCAATAGATAGATAAATAGATAGATAGATAGATAGATAGATAGATAGATAGATAGATAGATAGATAGATAGATAGATAGATAGATAGATAGATAGATAGATAGATAGATAGATAGATAGATAGATAGATAGATAGATAGATAGATAGATAGATAGATAGATAGATAGATATAGCCCTTCTTGATGGAACAGAGGCGCAATTAAATTGTCTACAACAGAGTCTTTGAACTCTTCTTGAGAAAGAAATGATGGATTTTGTTATTATACTGCCATTTTATGAGGTTATTATTGATGCTTTCTGTATGTGCTGCAGCTGTAGCTGCAGTAAACGTTTTCATAACTACACGATAATCAGTTGCCTTGCATGTCTGATGCTGCTCTGGATGTGAGAGTGTGTGTAAATGGGCTAATGTTAAGCACATTGTGAAGCGCTTTGGGAGGTCTTCAGTGACTTGAAATGCAGACCATTCATTTACATCTACAATAGTTATTGAAAGTTGGATAAATTCCGATATTGCACTACTGAAGTGTCAGGACCAGAACGGAAACAGGAACCAATTGCGTTACATTTCTCCCAAGTTTATTAAAGGAAAGAGGAAGGACTGCACCCACGATCTGGTGTTCGCTAAGCGCGGGAAGCCGGTCGCTCTGAATGCGGAAGCGGATCTTCCGTGGCGAGCGATGGCGATGTCAGGGACGGAAAACGGGTCAGAAACGGGTCGTAAGCCGGGACGGGAGAGCAGATGTGGTCGGGATCAAAAACGAGTCATAAATCGGGACGGGAGAGCAGACGTGGTTAAAATCAACACGGGTCGTAGCCGGAGTCAGACGGGAGAAAAAAACGGGACAGATGGAAGTCAGTTTCGAAAAGGCTTGCCTTAGTATTCACTGAGGTTCAGACAGACTGACAACAGGTGACAGAAAGGAGTGGGTTCAAATAGGGACAGGGAGCCAATCAGAGTCCGAGGCAGTTGGCCCCAAAGGAGCGGGGACAGGTGATTCACATCAGCAATTATGACACTGAAGACCTAGCTTTGAAATGCACGGTCCGCTACTGTACACTGACCTATGCCTGCCTGGCTACGCCCGTGATGTACAATATAAAAAATGCGCACCTGTCGTCCACAAGTGTGCTTCCGAACAACTACGTTTTTATTTTAGGAAAATGTTGGAGATGCAAAAATCCTGGCTCCCTTTGCGTTCATACTTTGTACAACCTTCTTTTGCTGCGATCAAAGCCACAAATCTTTTTGGGTATGTCTCAAAAAGCAGGGGTGTCAAACTCATTTTAGCTTTGGGGCGACATGATAGAAAAATCTCATGAGGGGCGAACAAGTAGATGAGAGAGAGGAGCAAGAGAGACGGAAACGGAACGGAGAGAGAGAAGAAGAGGAAGGGGCAGAAAGAGGGAGAGAAAAGAGAGAGAGAAAAAGAGACAGTGCTATTGAGAAGAAAAAAGAGAGAGAGAGAGAGGAAAAAAGAAAAAGAGAAAGCAAGGGGGAAAGGAGAGAGAAAGAGACAGTCTGAGTGAGAAAGAGAGAAGAGAGGGAAAGAGAGAGAATAAAGACAATGAATGAAAGAAAGAAAGAAAGAAAGAACAGAAAGCGAGCAAGAGGGACAGAGAGAAGAGAGAGAAAAGAGTGAAAGAGAGGATGAGAGAGGGAGAAAAAAGAGAAGAGAAAAAAAGAGTGAAAAAGATAGAGAAAGCGAGACAGATAGAGAATGAATAGAGAAAAAAGGGGAAAAAGGAAAGGGGGATAGAAAGAGAGACAGGGCCGAATTAAAACCCGGGCGGGATGTTAACACCTGTGCTCTATAGGATGGACACCTTTATATTGTTAGTTTTAAAACATTATAGATTTTGCTTTATGTTTAGGGTCGTCTCCTGTTGGAAGAGGGACCTGTGTCCCATCCTTAGGTCTCTTGGAGACTTCAACAGATTTTCTGCCAGAATGGCCCTGTATTTGATTCCTACCATCTTCGCATCAACTCTGATGATCTTCCCAGTCCCTGCTGAAGAAACTTTTGCGAGGCACTGTCTCTGCCTCTGGTGCTGGGGTAAAACGCTTTAAAAACGCCATAGAAAAAAATTTATTCAAAATTTCATTCATTAGCTACTTTCATGCTCCACAATATACCCACCACTGCAGAAAAGTCCTCTCTGTTCCATTACTTCTTATTGAAATGTTTTCTTTACCGACTTTAGTTTGAAGACATTTAGTTGTGAGTTTGTCAGCCAATGTTTACTTATCTTTGTTCAAATGTGTAACTTTGAAAAAAATACTAAATACCTCTCGCTACTTTGCCCTTTGGTTGTTGCTGGTTCTGAATTAAATCGTCTTTATTGTCATTAATATCAACATATTGTGCAATGTGTCCTGAGCAGACAGCAGACATCAAACCCTATCACAGGGGCAAGTTAACGAGGGCTTTGTTCGCAAGGCGGGCGTGACTATCTCTGTGCTCGACAGTGATAGTCTATTGCAGGGGTGGCGAACACGCGGCCCTCATCATATTTTCTATATACTGTGGCTCTTTGCCTTGTTCCTGTGTAGTTTTTTTTGTGTGTATTGAGGGTGGACACTTTCCTTGAAATCAACACAAGAACAATACTTGTTGTATTGTAAGGAGAGGAGTGTGTTATGGGAAATAATATGTTTTGAATTGTGTGTGTTTGTGTGTGTCTGTCTGTCATGGTAGGTCAGTGCGTGGTGTGGCTCTTTGACTCTCTCAGTTAAAAATTTCGGCTCTTTGTGTCAAACTTGTTAACCACCCCTGGTCTATTTTATGCTATCAGTCAAAAAGCAGGGCTGACGCACTAGTCAATCAGCTATTAGCGGCTCTTTGCTTGAAAAGAAATTCATCAAATTAATCCGACATTGAGGAAAGTCAGAATAGCGCAAAAATGCTGATCACCAGCAGGTGCTCCGTGGATTGTTATTAGGCTAATCTTGGCTAATACTATGTATCTGCTATGTACTGCCTCCGTATGTATCATTTCTTGCCTGTGATTTGACAGTTGCCACATGTGGATGCCTGTGATACCAATGCCTGGAAGATAAACCATTGTGAGAAGTTGCTGCCACCCTGTGGGGGTTTTGTAGAACTATTTTGATTGAATTTTATTGAAATGAAGGGTTATATTCAGGACAGTTGTTCATAAATTATCTCAGAAATGTGGCTCAATTCGAGGTTAACCAATGCTTGCATCTAGCTAGCTAGGCACTCCCTAAATCACTTTCTTGCACTGAAAGGAGACGCCCTCCATTTTTTTTAAACTTTTGAATAATGACAGTAAAGAGCATTCATTCAACTAAAATTCTGTGTTCTGATTAGTAGATCTGTGGTTGTTATTTTGTCACAGACGTATGATCTACTATTGCTACTTCGTGGATTTACACTTTTCACGCGGGGTTCCTGTCCCTATTAACCATGATATCTGAGGGATCACTGTACTGTAAATGTGTGGGTCCTTCACAGCAAGTATCAGACCAATAGTTATTTTTTTTTAGCTTACACTTTTGGTGCAATCTGTACTCAGAAATCCGAAAACAATTTCCTTCTAAAGACAACATAAAAACATTACACACCCTTCAGCTTGAGGCATCGGTTGAATGGAGAGCTTCCTTTCCTTGGGCTGGTACAGGTTCAGGGCCTTGTCCCGGGACTTAGGGACTCGGGCGACCTGGCCCTTGCTGCCGGCTTGGGGCAAAGTCTTGCCGCGGTTTGGGTCCGATTGGGTAGACGGTGGATGTGGAACCTGAGCCGAGCGCTTGTCAAACAGTTGCCGCCATATCTTAGATAAAGTGCCAGTAAATGGAAGGCCCACAGAGGCAAGACCCGACACATGAGGCTTACTTCCATGAAGGGATCTGAATCCGAGTCCAAGTCCGAGTCCTCGCTGGATGAGCTGGTCTCCAAGAGTCTGGAGCAGAACAAAGAGGAGGTTTCCATATAAACTCCAAGCCAATCCCTCAAAATCCTACCTGACTTTGTGGTCCATCTCCTCCAGGAAGTCCGACTTGCACAAGGGACACAAAAAATCCTTGAGAAAAACAAACAATTGTTTATCTCTGATGGTTATTTGCATGGTTTCACGAATAGGGCAGGCGGGCTGGATCAGGGCCACCAAGGGATTAAATCTGTGCCGTGAGTCAATGCAGCACAAGAAAAAAAAATGAATGTGTCAAAAATAAAAGGAATATCAATTTAGATGTTGCAGAAAGTTATTATACTTTCAGTTCACACAGTTTATAGTATTTTTCTACCACGTTTTGTTCACTACTTCTTGGATATTTTCCAACTTTTTGCTACTTTTTAAATGTAGCACATTCAATGTTCGGTCAGGATTCCCTTTTGAAATTTTAGAAAATGATCAAACAATGTCAAAGCATGTGAATACTGTGTTATGATTCATTGATAATGGGTTAATGTCAAGTGCTGGGGCGTTATCTCCCATGTGCACATCAGAGGTCTGTCACGAAACAGGACAGGAAACAGGAATGAGAACCCAATCGCGCAACATTACTAACAATTTATTGGGGAGAAGAGGAATGCGCGCACACTCGATCCAGGATCGATGGTCGCGGTAGTAGATCGAAATCAAACAGATCGGGCCAAAAATAAAACAGGATCGAAACACATGCAAAAACGGAGATTCACAGGACTTGGCATATCACACAGAGTCTAGCAGAAGTTTCGCAGACGCTCTGACACCAGGCAGCTCGCGAGACCGCGTTTAAGTAGTCCGGCAGCAATCTGTCAACGTGTTTCAGCTGGTGTCAGTGGGCGGGGCCAATTGGGCGCTGTGGCAACCGTGACAGAACCTGGCGCCACACAGCGGGACCAATTGGGCGCCATGGCGACCATGACAAGGTCGGCGTGACAACTCTCCCTCATGGGGCCGGCCAGACCGTAGCCAAGAGCCAAGGTGCTGCCACTTCACAAAGTAGTTTGAAAGAAGCCAGCTAGCTGACAGGAGGCCAAAATGAGTACTCTGGAGCCAGCTTAAAAAGCAACCAGAAAACGGAGCTTGGCCAGCACCCACGTCTGATCAAACCAGCGGCTAACTTGGTGGGACAGAGTCAGCGACCTCAAAGAAGCCTCGAACCAACAAGAGCCCACCCCGGATTTAACGAACTGCATCTCATGTTCCTATTCCTGACCGGGCCTCCAGTCCTCCAGTCTCTGCTCTACATTTGAGGACATCAATACTGGGTCGTCACCTTCAAATGGAACCAGAACCACGGTCTTTAAACCACATGTCGTGATGCTAGGTATCGGTATTGCTGTGATGTTAAGGGGGAATTCCATCAAATTGCAATAATGTAAAAATTAAGACGACCATGGCTTTCTATTTAATCAAGCCAGTTAAGGTCTCAACTTCTATATTTCTTTGTTTTATATTTTTTTATTATTGGTTTGTGTTGTGTTCTAGTTCCTTTGTAGATGATTAGTAAAAAAAAACTATTTAAATCCTAGAGTGTGTGTGTCTTGATTAAAGTCGATTGAACTTTACTTTACAATATTTTTGATCATTGATATAATCATATTTAGTATTTAGATTCTATTTAAACCAGGTTACATGTTTACTTTTTTCCATATTTTGCTGACATTCCAGCTCCCACAAAAATATTTTATATAGCTTATCTTATATTTAACAATTATTTTGTTTTCTTCTGTTACAGCCTTAATTGTTTTTCATTTCAGTTTGTATACATACTTTTAAGTATTTTAGCATACTATTTAGTACGTTAGGTGTATTTTAAGACTTTTCAGTACTTTTTCATTTGATGTAATCTTTTTTTTGTGTATTTCAGTACTTTTGAATATATTTTAATACTTTGAGAACCTTTCAGTAATTCGCTTTTTTATGTTTACAGTTTTTATACATACTTTTACCAGCTCGGTGGCCTTGGGGGTAGGGCGCCCGCCCCGAGACTGGGAGGCTGTGGTTCAAGCCTCGGCCGAGTCATACTTAAGACTTAAACATTGGTACCCGTTGCCTTCCTGCTTGGCGTTCACTATTAGGGGTTGGAATTGGGGGGTTTGGTCACCTAATGACTCCCAACACCTCAGTTGGGTTAAGCGAGGGGGCTGGGAATCCCCTCCTCTGAATCAATCTCCCAAAAAGAGTCAGACATGACTCTAGCCACCTCCCACTAGGGCAGGGGTGTCAAACTCATTTTAACTCGGGGGCCACACGATAGAACAAACATTCTGTCAGGGGCCGGACTAGTAGATTAAAGAAAAAGAGAGATAAAGAAAAAAGAGAAAGAGGGAGGGAAAATGAGAGAGGGTGGGACAAAGAAAGAAAAAGAGAGAGAGGGAGAGAACGTGAGAAACAAAAGATAAAAAGTCGTGAGAGAGGGGGAAAAGAAAGGGAGAGGAAGAAAGAAATCCAAAGAGAATGAGAAAGACAGAAGGAGAGAAAAGAGAAAAGAAAGCGCAAAGGGTATGAAGAGAGAAAGAGAAAAGGAAAAAAGGAAGTTAGAGCAAAAGAGGTTAAAGACCCAGAGAGAGAAAGAGACAAAGAGCAACAAAGGATGAGAAAAATAGAGACAGAGAGTGAGAGAGACAGAGTGGGAGAAAGGTGGTGGAAAAAAGAGAGAGAGAGAGAGAGAGAAAGAGAGAGAAATACAAGTACAGTGTCTTTGTTCGAGGCACCTGGCTTTGGCAACATCAAGTTGACATATTTCAACCTGCAGCTCGTTTTTCTCTTGCGCTTCTTTGAGTGTTGTCTCGCGGGCCGGATTGAATCCCTTAGCGGGCCTGATCTGCCCGCGGGCCGCCTGTTTGACACCTGTGCACTAGGGGGATATGGCTGTGATATATATATATATATAACATATAATACACACTTTTGAATACTTTAAAAAAATATATTTATATTTTGAAATTTAGATTTGAATTTTGTATCCTATTTGGTCTAGTTTGTGTATTTCAGTAATTTTTAATATGTTTTAATACTTGAACTTTTTATAGCTTTCAGTTTATTTTTCCCTTTTTTACTATTCAGTTTTTATACATACTTTTCAGTAGTTTTTGAATCCATCTAGTATTTTTCCCTATATTTTCATACTACTGTTGTCATGGTCGCCGTGGCGACCGGTCTGCCCCACCCCCTGGTCAACAGCTGAAGCAGATCAGCTAATTGCGTGGCTGCTATTTAAGGTTGGGTGGTGGGTATTGTGGGTGTTGGCTCATTACACATTGTCTGTTCTGTTATGCCTTGTCCTGTTTAGTTGAGTTGGAAGAAACCTGTGTTTGCACGTTTTTGTTAAAGCCCGTTTGTTCTGTCTTGTCCCTGAGTTTTGGACAACTTTTATTTTGGTAAATAAAAGTTTTGATCGTCACGCAATTGAGTTCTCCCTTCCTGCCTCCGTTCCGGTCACCCCTTCCACTCCGTGACAGAATGAGCCAACCAGAAATGAACTCAGCGAACGATCCCAGCGCGATTTGGGGAGAGCTGGAGGACGCCGTTTGGCAAGCACCCATTGAGGTAACCTTCCCTGCCCGTTCGAACCACAGCCCCGCCCGTCGTGGCCAATGCTGTGCCTCGAATGGGGTCCCGGGAGGATTTGACGCCTGCCAGTCCGACTCCGCGGCCTGCCAGTCCGACTCTGACTCCGCGGCCTGCCAGTCCGACTCCGACTCCGCGGCCTGCCAGTCCGACTCCGCGACCTGCCAGTCCGACTCTGCAGCCTGTTTGTTCTGTCTTGTCCCTGAGTTTTGGACAACTTTTATTTTGGTAAATAAAAGTTTTGATCGTCACGCAATTGAGTTCTCCCTTCCTGCCTCCGTTACGGTCCGGTCACCCCTTCCACTCCGTGACAACTGTACTAAGTACTTGTTGTATATTTTCATACTTTTCATGACTTTTTCATACTATTTAGTACTCTTTGTGTATTTTCATAATTGTTGGTACTTTTTCATACTATTTAGTTGACACTGTTCATTTTAGTATGTCTAGTACGTTTTAATTATTTAAAAACTTTTTTCATGATTTTCAGCTGATTCTTCCCTTTTTTTACACATTTGTTTACTACTTTTCATACTTTCTCATACCTTACAGCACATTTTATCATTTCAAAAATGTCAGTACGTTTTCCATACCATTTAATATTTTATATACGCTCCAGTACTTCTAAATGTATTTTACTTATCAGTACGTTTCAGTTTTTATTTGTACTTTGCAGTAACTCTTTTCATATTATTTCGTTCTTTTGTAGAAATCTATATTATTTAGTATTTTTGAATATGTATTTTTAGAGTTTTTTTTTGGTAATCTTTTATAATTAATCTTTTTAATAGAATTTTGTTTTACTTTCATACTTTTCAGTAGTTTATTCATGCAGTTTGGTCCTTTTTTTCCTTCTATTTAGCTTACTATTAAGTACTTTTTCATCTTAAGTATTTTTTGTAGTTAATCAGTACTTATACTAATACGTTTTTGTCATGATTGCTATATAAAGCTATTTCTATAGCTTTATTCTGAAGCGAGACAAATTGCATTTTTGGTAAACATCGCCACTTCTGATTTCAAACGGCACAATGAGTTT
The DNA here is from genome assembly GCF_059441175.1 of Urocampus carinirostris. Classification (NCBI taxonomy): domain Eukaryota; kingdom Metazoa; phylum Chordata; class Actinopteri; order Syngnathiformes; family Syngnathidae; genus Urocampus; species Urocampus carinirostris. The sequence goes on along the minus strand of NC_142350.1, from coordinate 2,041,156 downwards.
TTTTTTATTTTAATATTCTGGAGACGTAATTGTGCTTCGAGCATAAAATAGAGCGCACGATCAAATCTGCCGCTTTTTAATGTTAAAAAGGTTGAAACGTAAGATTTAAAGAAGATTGGGTAATTAATAGGTCTCTGGAATGCGCGTCTTTAGAACTCCCAAAACAGACTTTTGCGCGTGCGCGTCAGAAAGGCACAGAAAAATAAACGGGATTCAAGTCATCTCACCGGTTGTTTAGGTTGAACCTGTTGCTTGCACAAGTGACAAAAATAACCTCGTTTAATATAAGTGGTCCCACAAGTTTCAGGGGCGCTCTCCGCCATTTTAGGATTTAAGGTGCACCGTGCACTAAACCCGCCCCAATACTAGCAAAAAATCCCCAATGACGAAATAAAAACGCAATAAAAGCAATTGCTGCAGCGATAAAGGGTATGTCCTTGTGACAAGGGATAACAGATAGTTTTGATGTCATTTCTGGCTCATTTTACAGAAGCGGCTCCTTTGATTCGCTTGCAAACTGAATCAGATTGTTTTTCTTTCAAATTAAATCCTGTTAGTTGTAAAGCACATTCCATAATGTCAGAAATAACGAAATTGTGAATATGCTTAATTGCTGTTTAAATTGTCGAGAAAAATTGTTCAAACCTCACATTGTTTATTTGCTGTTAATAGTGTCACATTGTTTATTTGCTGTTAACAGTGTCAATAAAATTGTTCAAACAAAAAAAAAAACATTTCATTTCAATATTTTTTTTCAATGAATTGAATGTTTATTTCAAGGACTTTTTCAATTAAATGTTGGTTTTAAGGACGTTTTTATTAATGCATTTTTCATTTTAGGGACGTTTTTTAGTCGAGGTTGGTCTTGAGAACGTTTTTATTAATTCTTTTTTTTAGGGACATATTTAAATTATTGTTTGTCTTGAGGACGTTTTCATTAATTTCATTTTCATTTTAAGGTCGTTTTTTAACTGAATGTAGGTCTTAAGGACGTTTTTATTAGTTTCGTCTTCATTTTCAAAATCAAAGAAAAGGGGAAAAAAGAGAAAAAGATAAAAAAAGGAGAAAACAAATCAAAGAGAAATATTGACAAGATACGGAAAAAGAATCAAAGTTACAAGCAATTTTTAGTTTTTAAAATCAAATACCTTTCAAATCAAAGACTAGGAACAGAAAAGGAAAAAGCTTCCATATTGGCCAGTCATATTATTGGGGGCTTTATTATGAAAGTAATTTTGTGCATTTGCACAAGTCATATAATCATTGGTCTAAATATAATGGAATCTAGAGCTCTTGTTGGTGATAGGAATGAGTGGAGAGGTCATGTGAAGGGATAGTGGGATTGTGGACGCGTTCTTAAGGATGGGATGGGCACCCGTATGATGCGGCAGGGGTAAACCAGTGACAGCTGTCTGGCCCTGCTGTTGTTGTTGTTGTTGAGTCACTCGAGGCGCCTAAGGATAATCCTTAGTAGCGCTAGACTCGCTTGTGGGAGGCTTCGTAGTACTCCGAAGGAGAATCCCAGCTGGCGGTGGTATTGGGCAGACTGGAGTGCAGGGCACCGTAGCCAGAGATGCTCGCCCGATTCTTCGTCCTCACCGCAGAGACGGCACCGATCGTCTTCGTATTTCCCCGTCAGATGTTGCCATCTTCGGAGGGAGGGGTGATGACCGGACCGGAATCGTATAAGATCGACAAGATCTTTCTTTGAGAGCTGGGATTCTTCCTCCGGGTTGTGGTGGGAAGAGGTAAGAGAAATGAGACGTGGGTGGGTAGATGGGGGTGGGGGGGGGGTGGGGGGGGGATTGCAGCTCCTGCGAATAATGGCGAGCCGAGTTTGTGGGTCTAGCGGGGCGGTAGGCTGAGGGAGGGCCGAGCCTAATTTAGCCTGCTTGTCTGCAAGGTCGTTACCCGGGAGGTTGCAGTGATCCGGGACCCAGATAAGCCGGATGCTCTTGGATGGGGAGAAGGCCACAATTGAGGAGTTAAGGGACAGGAGGGAGGGGTCTGTTATGTTAGGGTTGGAGAGAGCTTGGAGGAGGGACTTGCAATCCGTGATGATGGAGGCTGAGGACCAGTCGTTATTGTGGTCTAGCCAGGCGATTGCAGCGATCATGGCAGACTTTTCGGCCAGAAAAGAACTGCTAAAGGCCCTGGTTGGCGCATGCCAGGAGTGGATTAGTGTGTTGCCTTTAAAGATGACCACTTCGGCTCCTCCATTCTCCGTACCGTTGAGGGTGGAACCATCGGTGAAAATATACAAGTCGGTTGGGCCCAGATCCGCAAGTGTTTCCTCTGCAGTGGCAAGTTGTTGGGCAGGGGATGCGGACTTTGGGACGGGGGTGAAATGGATGGGTGGTGGGGGCGCCAGAGGACACGGAATATTAGGGTCATGTACAGACTCCGAGTCCACTGGCGTGAGGTTGAGAGAGGATAAAATGGGGGTTGTGGAATTACGCCAGTCTTCTCTCTTGAGGCGTTTATGACCGTGCTTTTGGAGGAGTACTCTTCTGTGATCGTTGGGAGGGAGGTGGAACCATTCATCAGCTTTCCTAAGGCTGGTAAGCTGAAGTCGGGAGGAGAGCGGTGGGAGCTGGGCTTCATGGAGGACAGCGTCGATGGGAGTAGATCGAAGTTGGCCCGTAATTGCTCGAGCCGCGTCTGTTTGTGCCCTCTCCAGTTTCTGGTTTTTGGTGTTGGAGGCCCAGGCAGGAGCTGCATATTCAGCGAGCGATCTGACGGTGGCAATGTAGATCGTCCGCATCTCCAAGGGCCACCATCCCCAAGACGTGCCGGTCAGTTGTCGCAGGAGATTGGATCGTTGCTTCATGACTTGGCTCAAGTGCCGGACATGCTCATTGAAGGTCAGTCGGCGATCGTATCGAACCCCCAGGAAAGTAGGAGTAGGATTCATCTTGAGTCTCGAACCCCCTACAGTGATGTTTGGGCACCAAGAGGATTCCGCAGCGTCCATGGAAAAGAAGGCCCTGCTGTTGAACAAAAGAGTGTGTTGTGTCACCCTGACCCGAGTGACATGGTGTCCCAATTCATCTGGAGGGACGAAAGCATGACCAACTTAGGTGCCGAGGTTCCTAACTTGTGTGGGTGTTTGGACAATTGGGTTGGCCATGGTCCAAAAATGTTTGTGTGTGTGTTTTTTTTTCTTGTTATTGTATGTGTTTGTCTTGCTGTCGGTCACCCCTCTTGAGGGATATGACCAAGGTAGATAGACAGATAGAAATAATCATTGCTAATTCGCAGATTAAATCAGGGGTGGCAAGCATGCGGCCCACCGAGGGTTTTGACCGGGCCGGGGGGTCATGCGACTGAAAAGCGAGCAGCAGCTCAAAATATGTCCACATGATGTCGACTGAGACAGGCCCCACTCGCAAAGCAACTGGAGCTAAATTTCTTTCTCTCTTTTTCTTTCACTATACTCTTTTTCACACTCTTGTCTTTTTTTCTGTCACTCTCTTTTTGAGCTCTTTTTCCTCTATCTTCCTTCCTATCTTTTGATTCCTCTTCTATCCCTTTCGTCTTCCCAATTCTTCTTTTTTTTCTCTCCATCTCTTTATTTCTATTTCTGTCACCTTTTTTCCTTCTCTCTCTCTCTCTCTCTCTCTCTCTCTCTCTCTCTACAAATATAGCTTCACTTGACTATTTCTTACTCCCTCACTCTTTCTTTCTTTGGGTCTTTCCTCAACTGTATGCCAAGAGAAGCACAGGAGAAAAATTATATGTGGTTTAAAAAAAGTTCACTTGATGTCATTAATCAGGTGCACTTGCAAAGCAACTGGAGCTGTATTACTTTCTCACTCACATTCTCTCCATCTTTTTTTTCTCAGTATCTTTCTTTTCTCTCCTTCTTACCTTTTCTTTACTCTCTTCTTTATAATAATAATAATAATAATTTCCTTTGTATTGTCAATCTTTGTAACAATCCCATAATACCTGGGGCGGCAGTAGCTCAGGAGGTAGAGCGATCGTTTTAGGATTAAGGGATCCCAGTTCAAATCCCGGCTTGTCCGTGTTACATGCCGAAGTGTCCTTGGGTAAGACACTAAAACCCCAATACCCCCAATAAGCAGGTTAGCGCCTTACATGGCTGCACAGATCACGGCCGCTATTGGGAAATGTGAAGCACAATGTAAAGCGCTTTGGGAAGTCATTGACTTGAAAAGCGCTATATAAATGCAGATCATTTCATTTCATTACCTTTATTTTATCTCTCCCATTTTCCCTCTTATTCTCCTTTCAATTTTTCACACTCTTTCCCTATCTCCCTGTCTCTTTTTCTTCCTTTTCCCTGTTTTTTTCCTTATCCCTTCTTGTCTTTCAATTTATTTTTTATTTTCAATCTTCTTGTCTCATTCTCTTTCTCCATTGTAATCCCTCTTTCTTTCTCTATCCCTACACTCTCTTTCTCTCATGACTCTTCTCGTCCGGTGTTATGCCGAAAAATGCATCTTATGCCGAGAAATGCATCCCCTAGCTACTATAACCACATTTACGTCGTTTGATCTCACTTTTATATCACTTTTCGGGAATGCAATGGCGAACATATAACCAAAACCACTTAGTCCTGCATTTGTTGGGAATGTGATACAACTTGAACCGTAGCCTAGATGGTAGTGTGCTCGCTTTGAGACTGGGAGGTCGCTGGTTCGCGCCTCGGCCGAGTCATACCTAATTGGTATAATGGCGGCGCCCCCTGTTGGCTGCGGCTGCATCGACTCGCTACAACGGGTCAGGTGTATCGACATTTCGTTCTGTGTACATTGTTACAAAGAATGACAATACAAAGGAAATTATTATTATTATTATTTGTATTTGTTGTGAATGTAATTGAAAAGTAATGCACACTGTATACAAATCACTTTTTTCTTCGAGGGCGGCAGTAGCTCAGGAGGTAGAGCGATCGTTTTAGGATTAAGGGATCCCAGTTCGAATCCCGGCTTGTTACTGTTGGAGAAATTGGAGGTTCGATAATCGAGAGAAAAGTCTTCTTATATGTGGATAAGGAAAACAGGAGCCAGCCTCGTGGAGGGAGATACAACTTTATTGATGCGTCAATGAAGATCTCAGAGAGCTGGGAACATGACAATGTATTTAAAGCTGGTAGTGACGATTAGGCTTCGATTGAGTACACCCCAAAAGGCGGTCCTGTATCACGTATCAAGTACAGAGCGTCCCGTCCCTTGCACGCTATCTTCAAGGAAACTTAATGTCTGCCACGAGTATCTTCAAGGATGTCTACCCGACCTTTTCCCACTACTGTAAGCAAGTCTTTCTAAATTTCTACATGTATGCAAATCTATTCTACAAATGCAAGTGTATTTACCACAACATATCCCCCCCTTTTCTTTTTCTTTTTTTTTTCTTTTCTGCTACCTGAACAGAAATTAAAATCAAAAATGAATACAGAGTAGTGGTAAAGTATTACAAATCATAGACATCAATACACGGACAGAGTTTACGCAAATCGAAAATAAAATAAAATTCTGGCGGTCAGCCTGCTGTGATCATTCTAACTTTCATTGTTCATGTCTCATTTACAAAAACCCCCAACACTCCAAACATCTGACCCATGCACTAACCCCCCCTTCATTTATCTTTATCCGTACATACTGGATTATACACGTGGACCGTCGACGGTTGATCGGTACGTGATAAAGGTAAATGAATAATTGAACTGATAAGTGACAACAAATTTTGGTAACAGTCGTCGATACATTTCAAGATGAGTGCATGACTGGATAGCGATACAGTGTACACATTGGCCTTTGGCCTGACCCCCGTGAACAATTTGAAGACCATGCACTGTCGTATTCGTCAACGGGTGTCGTGAAGTCAGATGTTGGAGTGAGTGTTCATCCCAGCAGGCATCACGCTCAGTTTCCATGCAGCCAAAAACCCGGAAGCGACGATGCATCCTGACCATCCCAGACAGCAGCTTGCTCCCCGGCAGTGTGACATACCAACAAAAGAATCACAATCAGAAACCAATATATTTGTTGCTGTTATTCCTAGTGCTATAACCAGCTCAGTAGCCTAGATGGTAAGGCGCCCGCTTTGAGACTGGGAGGTCGGTGGTTCGCGCCCCGGCCGAGTCATTCCTAAGACTTAAAAAGTGGTCGGCGGCGCCCTCTGTTGGCTGCGGCTGCATCGGCTCGCTACAACGGGTCAGGTGCAATCGACATTTCGTTCTGTGTACATTGTTACACAGAATGACAATACAAGGAAATTATTATTATTATTATTATAGTGTGTTGCGTGTTTAACAATAGTGCTAATTGATATTGTTATTAGTGCAGATCATCATTTGTGTCTCTTTCCGCAGACGCTCCATTATTTAATGTAATGTAGACTGACTGTTAATGTTGCCAGATAAAATTCAAGGCGTTGAATTTAGTTGAGTCATCTGTTCTTCCTCACTAAGGAATAGGCTTGGATATTTAATCACTAACTGTGCTCATTGAGCTTCTGCCACCCAAGTATTAGCCACTACTGTCATTTGTTCTCCAAAAGTCTTAAGCATTCCTCTTTTAAGAATAGGTATGGCACAGAAACACAACAAACACATAATTATTACGACAGTTAGTACAAGAATCCCCCCTTTCGCTAACAGACCACCCCAGTACCCAAATGTAGACGAGAACCAATCAAAAGAGATACTGTTCTTTTCAGTATTTACTGTCACTTCATTGCTCAACTCACGAATCTTCGACAGTGCTTTCGTGAAGCTTCCTGCTTCGGCTGTGTTTAAAGGTATATAAGTACAGCATTCCTCCTTTATCATATGACACACGCCTCCTTTACTGGCTAAGAGAAAATCGAGGGCCTGACGATTCTGCCAGGCCATCCTAGATGTCTCATGTAATTGTTCTCCTATTGCACTAAAGGCCTCGATAATGTAATTAATAAACGTTGTTGGTTGTAATAAATGTAATTAATCCATTCTGCGTTCTTATTCGGAGTTATCCAGATAAATATCGATTCTAATCCAGACTTAATTTCATTCCTAGCTTTAAATTCTTCTGGAATTCCTCTCGGTTGTCCGATGGCATCTAGATATACTCGTCCATCCGGAAGATATGCTCTCTTAACTCCGGCCAATTGTCAACAAGAATATTTCATTCAATTACCTTTTCCCCTTTTTACCTTCTTTTCTTTTCTCACTTGTATGTCCCTCTCTTCTCTTTTCCTCAACGCCTACTTTCTTTCCCCCTTTTTACTTTCTTTTACCAACTTTTATCTTTCTGTATTTGTAACTTCCTTACTTGCTCTGCCAACAATTCATCTCCTACATAACTTTCCCTTCTTCTACGCCTTCTAACACTTTAGCCCATGGGAAATTGACATATAACCATCTCACTTATTTATTTATTTTTTATTTATTTTTTATTTTTCTTTCCAAACCAATTCAATCTACTATCTCAGCCTCACCTATTTAATGTGAAAATGACGTGCATTGATCTACAACGATTCTTCTTACTCATTTGTATTCCACTCAATGAATATTTCCTCCATATTCAATGAAAAGAAAGAATTTACTCACGCTATTCCACTACTTTCGTATAACAATGCTTTTCATTCTCAAATTACTCCATTCCAATTCACTCAATTGGATTTTTCCTCGTCTTCACATTCCTTAATTTTCCCAATTTTGAACTGAAAACCGGAATAGGTTAACTTTTTTCTTTTTGTTATTATTCTATCCTTTCCTGGTGTTATTCTGGCATTAACATAATCTAAAGCACCTAAAATAACCAAACATAATTTTTCTAGACTTTTCACCCCTAAATTCATCGTTTTCCAACTGAAAAAACATTTATTTATCTGGGAACTCCATAGGCTCTCGGACGTTATGTTGCACACCCTTAGCGTCAAAACGATTTCTAAAAAAAAACCGAACGATTTCGATTCCTAACGAGACGTGTTATCGGTTCCATCTAAAACAATACATTTTAAACCGTCTTCCTCTTTAAAAACGTTTTTCCCGTCTCAATGAGTACTGTATTGTTCCCTTTTTCCTTTTCCTTCGATATTTTTCTGTTAATCCTTTCAGTTACGTGGGCCGATTAAACGCTGGACAACCATATAGACAAGAAAGATAAGAATACAGGAAAGAATACAAACACTTACAACATTGAACAAACATAAAACATAAAACAAGACAGATGGCCCACAAAAATTTAAGTTAATTAGTCAAATCAAAGTCAGTGCACATTGAGACCTTGCGCCTACACAACTACCGAGTTAGGGTTATGGTTTTCCTCTTCTACACAATTTCCCGAATTTTACGTACTGGCCGTGCACTCATTTTTGGCCGTCGGCGTTGTAACCTCACTCTTCAGTGCTGTCGCCGTGGGTGTAGGTTTCTCTGGACTTTGGTGTGTCGGTACCCTTCTCGCCTGTATCGTCACATTAAGGTTTAGCATATTATCCGTCACTTTAGTCTGTACTGTCGTTAACACATCCGGTTTCTGGTAGTGCATCGGCACTCCGACTGGTTGCACGTCCCTCTTTCGTCTGACCCATCCCATAATACTCGGAATTTCAGTAATTCAAACTTCTCTTCTATCGCAATTGCACTATTCACACACGTCCTTCTACTCAATCAAGGAAGCAAGGTTTAGGGCGCCCTGAGGAGAGGGATGACTGAGTATGGGCGCCAAGAGCGGACTGAGAGTGTGATCGTGGCCACTGTGTTGTGCGGTGCAGAGACGATTCAGTTTTATTAAGACGACAGCAGTGTGCGTGTGTGTGTGTTGTCGTATCGATACTAATAACTAAATGGAGTGGAATGGAACTATGATGACTATAACATGAAACCAAACGAGACGTCACGCTCTATAGAGAATTTATCGACCTATTTCATCATCGCCTACAATCAGCTCAAAAATTTTTTTTTTTTTTTTTTTTTCCCCAACATTCTGCTTCTTAGAAAGAACCTAAAAAGAAATCCGTCATTAAAAGCGCAATTAACCACCAATCCATCCATCGTCCCAAAAACAATGGTTCTAAGTCAAGGGTGGGCAACTTTTGGCGTCACGAGCCTGGGGACACATCCAGTTTTTCTCATTTACAGTTATGATGTTATATTTCATTATATTTATTTCATGTTTATCTATTTTGTGTATATGTATGAACCCCTACTGAACACCAGCATACCTTCAGGGCAATTGCAGTTGATTCAACAAGGTTCGTTTGCTTTCGGAACGGACTAATCCCGTTTCAATCCAACTGATTCAAATTGATAATGTGTTTCGATTTACAATAGTTTCCTCATTCCATATTTACTGCTAGAACCAATTAAACGTATAAGTAGAGGTACAACTGTGTTATTGTAGTTGTGCACGTATGTAGTATTTCTGTCATGTCCAGCATGGTCGCCGAGGCGACCGTCTAATTCGCGTGTGTCCTTCTTAAGGGCTTGCCCGTTCTGAGTAAAAGCCTGTTTTGTGAGAATTCCTAGTCTGAGTTCCTGTTTGCCTGTAAGCCAGTTTCTGTTTTGTTTTGTCCCTAAGCGTTGGACAATTTTGCTAAATAAAAGTAACTGGTCGTTAAGCGATTGAGTGTGGTCTGGTCTGCACTTAACTCAACCATTCCTGCAGTAGTATCTTATAATATTCACAAAATAAGATTCTGTAATATTTTCGAAGTCTGTTGTAGTACACCTGAGGCTATATTTTTGCAGGATTTCTTTAGTAGCGCTAGTATTAATGCTGTTGTAGTTTTGTAGCGGTATTCTAGCAGAATTTCTGTAGTTGGTCTTTTTAGAGTTATAGCAGTACCATATACTATGTCCCGGTTTTCAAGCTCTATATTCCGTTTTCTAGTAATTTCATAGAATTTCTGTAGTAGGATTTACATTATTGTAATACTTTACCAGCCCATTTCTTGTTCTCCTTTGGTTTACTGCACATGAATGGCTGGATTAAACCCTAGAGGTTCAATTCTGACCCAATTGTGGAAAAATGTATTTGATAATGTTACTTCCGGCGCCGTCACGAATGGCAGCCACTCCAGCAGCTCCCGTGTTATTTTCGCTACTTTTGTGATTTATTTATTTGTTTATTTATTTTTGCTTACTTCATCAGTGCCTTGCAACACTTGGATTACTTTCTATCCTATGGATATGGGTTTCAACTCGCAAAAATACGTACATTAAACAACACCACCTACATTGGACATTACCGAATCTTACTGCAATATGTATTCTGTGTAGCACTACTTAGTTACTCTATATAACATGCTAAAGTGGGCATTTGCACGTCACACTGGGTATTTGTATATTGTATTCTTTTGGCTTTATTATTGTATTGTTCTCAGCTCAGGGATGCTGCTGGAAATGTGAATTTCCCTCAGGGGATAAGTAAAGTATCTATCTATCTATCTATCTGATTAATTCGTTCACCCCTGTGCTCAGCATCTTTTTCTATAATAAAATTTTATGTATTGCGTGGTACGTATCTTCTTATTCCAAAGCAAAACAACATGTTATGTCTATGTTTATTTGCCTTCAATTAGATATTGATCCTTTTAATAATTTCCTTTTATTTTTATAGCTTATCTATAAAAATACTGTTATATGTTTTGCACAATGCTGACAACTTTTTTTTTTTGCACTACAATGACTATTTTTCACCAAATGCATATTTACACAAACCTCAACTGTATGTAACATCTTAAATGCACATTCTTGTGTAAATATTGTATTAATTATAACTATAACCTTATCTTTTCCGATCCTTTACCTAACTCTGAAGATGGAGTGTCATGCCAAATTTAATTGTCAGTTACAATATGTGAACCCGTTTTGTAACTATGTCCGTAAAGGTATATTCCATTCCATCATAAATGGTCTGGATTTATATAGTGCTTTTCAAGACCCTGGGGAACTCCAAAAACACTACCTAATGTGTTGTTTTTCATACTTTTGTCTCAAGTTTTTCATACCCAATTTTCAGCAAATTATCCTTATTTAAATAACTTATGTTGTATGTTTGTCTTAGTGTTTCTTTTTCCTTTTCTTTCAGAATTAAAGCAAAACAATATACTAGGTTAACTTGTTTGTGGAATTCAGGGGCACTTAGAGTCTCGTTAAGTTTTATCGTGATTACGTACTGAGATGTTTTAGTGCACAGGTGTCAAACAGGCGGCCCGCGACAACACTCAGTGAAGCGCAAGAGAAAAACAAGCTGCTGGTTGAAATATGTCAACTTGATGTTGGCAAAGCCAGGTGGCTCTCACAAACGCTGTACTTGTATATTCTTTCTCTCTCTTCCTCCCTTTTTCTCTCAACCATTATCTCTCTTTCACTCCCCTCGTCTCTCTTTTTCTCTCAGTCTTTTTACTTTATTTTGCTCTCTCTTCATTTTCTCTTTTTTTTCTCTTTCTCTCTATTTTGCTTTCCTTCTCTCTTTCTATTTTTCTCAGTTTCTTGTTTTCCTTCTCTCTTTCTATTTCTCCATTTCTCCCTCTTTCGTCCCACCCTCTCTCTTTTTCTCGCACTCTCTTTTGCACTTTCTCATTTTCTTTCTCTCTAATGTACTAGTCCGGCCCCCGAGAGAATGTTTGTTCTTTAGTTTGGCCCCCGAGTCAAAATGAGTTTGACACCCCTGTTTTAGTGAATTAGCCAGGTTATTCAATTTCTAAATTTTTCTCTAAAGTTAAGTACTAGTAGACATTATCTTAGTTTAATTAATTTCCATTCATTTCCCATGTCTCGAAATCCATTAACCCGTTATTTTTAATTCCTTTAATCCTTTCCAGGATTGATCAATCTTTTTCTCATTGTCTTCCAAAAAAAAATGCTCTTCTCCATAGACAATGTTTCATTTTAACTTAACCAAACCATAAGTCAGTTATTGTTTCACCCTTATTAATCATTTGTCGAACGTAACACTCACTCTAAAAAATTCAGTGTGGAATCAACTGTCCTAAAAAAAAAACTGCCAACTCGAACTCAATGTCAAAAATTTCTAATTGTCCTTTCATCCCTCTGTAATCATAATCTCTTATTGTTGATTCAATATAAAGCAATACATACTTGTCACTTATGAATTATCTTTTTGACTCGTATTTATTTTATATTATTATCATAATCTTTTATTCCGCCCAACAATCTTTGTTTTTACGCAATTGTCTTAGTTCCCTTTGTTTTTCTTTTTCTTTTCTTTTTAAAAGAAATATTTCATTCAGTGACTGAAATAGCTTCAGCCACGTTATTAATGATTTCTAGTCTCGAATTTTCTTCCCTGTGATAATATGTCGTCATTTTCAAACTTCTTTCAATTTTTGATAATTCGAAATCATTCATACCACTAGTAATCTATTATTGAATATGAGAAAAACTAAGGAAACAATCCTTTTACGTATTACGCCTCTTTTGAATTTGTCCATTTATAACCAACGAAAAGATGGACACTGAAATTATGGACGGTTTCCAGTCGTCTTCTTTGTTTAACTCGCCCTTGCTTTATTAGGAGCATAACTACACGTCTTAAAAATTCTTACCCTTTTGCCATTCGCATATTTAACGAGAGATGATTAGTTTTGTTATTTAAACATTCTTTCTTTTTAAACTATTCTGTATAATTATCTTGTATTATACACTCAGTGTTCTCGTTTCACCATGTTCCTGTGTCCCAGATGCATCATCCATGCTGGGGACGCAACCTTTTCCTTTAAATTGTCATTATCATTTAATTCCTCGTTAACAAAGATTCAACGCATTACATCGTTACTTTGGTTTTGCTGTATGAGTTTTTATTCTTCTGCATGCCGATCTTAGCTAATGAGATCTCGTCGCTTCGAGATTACATCATTGCTGTTGGTAATTGGTTAAGTCAGTCTTTTTCATTGGACAAAACGGCTTTTTTCTCAATTTATTGAAGAGAGCCAGCTCATAAATGCCCTTCTTGCACTTAACTTGGTATTTAGTTCTGTAGTTATTTATTTTTTTATTTATTTTTAATTGATGTAGTGTACTATGTCTTTGTTTTAAAGTACCATATTGAATCGTTAGTTTTGTGATATTGTTTAGTATACCTCTAGGGGCATTTCTCTATTACCGCATTACTGTCGTAGTATTTCTACGGTACTTTCATCCAGCGATTTTAATTTTCACTGTGTGACGTTTTGAGTGTTGAGTGACTTAAAATTCGACTCCCTCCCGCCGTCACTTATGAGTGCTGAGGCTCATTTTGTCTGTCATTTTGTCTCAAATTATTGATTCAAAACCTGATGCAAGCCAAGTTATTTTGTGAAAATGTCAAAAATTCCTACAACTGAAGATACTTACGTATTTACTTTTAGCACAGGCGCTGGGCAATGGAGTAAAAGTGCGCATGTCCTGTTTATAGTTCCTAACACTTACCCAATCAAAACGTTTGAGTTTCTTTGCTACAGCTTCTGGATAAAACGTTCGTTCTCGGTTAAGGTTTTTTCCTGCGAGTTTTTATTAGAAATGTCTTGATAGTGAACCTAAATAGTTTAATTAGCTGTCTTATAAAGTATTTTTAGCAATTTGCATCCAAAACAGGGACTGCTGGTGTGACTACGTGACTGTAAACTAGAGTTACTGGAGTTTTCCATAACATGAGCATCACCTAGAGGCAGTGAAAAATAGTGCTTATGTGGGCACTGTGACTCTTCTATTCATCCTGTTAAGCACTTTTATTTCGGTTGCACTCCACAGTGCAAAGACATCTTGGGGTCAATTTATACACACTGTCCCTTTAAAAGATTTCGAGTGCATGTTTCTTATGAAACCATATTCTAAAAATTATATTTTACACATTTTTGTCATATCTCACATTTTTCTTTTTTCCTGTAATATTTTTGATTTTGGTACTTTCGAGCTTCCATACCTCAGGGCCATTGAGCCCTTCATGAGGTAAAATGTACTTGTACTTTCCAAATCCTCAACCGTTTTGGCATGTTATACAGTAGTGTCACACTTAACCGGGCCGCTGTCTCTAGGATGCGTCATGGTCTGCAACTGCAGCGTCGCTCTTTGGATCTCCGGTTGCACTTTCGGACCCGCAATTTCCATTCGCCGCTGCGATTTCTCGAGCTCTGCTCCTAGTAACAATCATATCAGACAATTTATTATCACACACAGCTTTGTCACCCACATCTTGTTTTCGTAATTTAACGTTACTGCCCTGTTGATCTTGCTTGGTCTCGTTGACGGTGGCAGCGTGAGCCGTGGTACCGTGGTTCAGATGGTACCATGTTGAGCTACCCTCGACCTGGACTGCGGCCGGCGTTGCCCTCACGACGGTGTACGGTCCCTCACGCCTCGGATGGTTCCACTTTCGGTGAAACCTTGATGTAGACGAGATCCCCTGGGACGTCTTTTCAAATGGTTGTTCGACCTTGGGCTCTTGTCTCTTAACCAGCCGGTAGATGACAGCCGTCAATTGTCTCATTCAGTCTCTCAGTTCAGTTTGTAGTTGCTCAAGTGGCGGCCCCTTATAGGGACCTCCCAGATGCGGCGCTGGTCTGCCTGTTAGCATTTCATGCGGTGTTAAATGCGTGATCCAATGAGTTTGCATGCGATAACTCATCAGCGCTAACTGTAGCGCATCCCCTCAGTTGAGCCTAGTACTCACAAAGATCTTGTTTATCTTTGATATTAATATTCCATTTACTCTTTTCCACCATCCCTTGACTTTGTTGATAAACCTCACCGAACCGTTGTTTAATGTGTAGTTTTTGTAAGATGCCCTTCACGACCTTTTGAACAAATGCCGCACCGTTATCCGAGCTCATTTCTGACGGTATGCCAAATCGCGGAATAACTTCTCTAATCAAAAACCTAATTACTGTTTCCGCACCTAGATCTTTTGATGGCACTGCTCCTATTACTCCTTCCTATTATTATTCTCTCCGTCTACCGTGGCCTGTAAATACGGAGACCTACACCCTTATTTCTCCAGCTATTCCACACCCCCCCTTGCATAATATTATTAAATTGTGCACTTGTATCTGATATAAAGTCAAAGGTATTCCCCTGTTACCTATTCTCCTTAATAATCCTCCTGATGCTCCTGCATCTGGAGACACATCACCGTTTTCCTGGAAAGCAGATTCAAAATACAATTTTAGCAGTATTTCTGTGTTAAAAATAAAATAATTCACAATCCAAACGTATCAATATTCCTCAGATTTGTAAACACTACGTCAATCAACAAGATTCTAGCGTGATTCAATGCAGACTCGTGTTGTTCGTTATCACCGCCCCGTCGACGGCCTTGGCCGTCTGGCTCAGTCCATCGTGACGTTCCCTCGTAATCCGCTGTAGGAATGCGCCCATGAGCTTTATCAGTGCCACACTGACCTTGGTGCCCAGTTGTCTACCTCATTCTCCTCGAAACTGGCTGCAATCAGTTCAGATTGCCCCCTGCTCACTGTTTGAGGACAGCCTGGATGTGCTCCAGTGTCCCCACGACCCTGCTGTAGGCAAGCGGCGCAGACAACGGATGAGTGAACGTCTTTGTTTGTTCTTTGCTTGTTTTTCTGTCCATCTTCAGCCCTTTTCAACAGTCCGTCTGACTTTTGAATCCTGTTAAATCGGTCATGTTTACAAACTCGGATGTTTAGTCTAGGTTAAATGACCATGAAGACATCACCTTAGCAATTAAATTCTTAAATTTTCCATGGTCTTCCTCAAGATCGAGTAATCCGCTCCTCATTGTCTTTTGAAAATGCTTGCCAAATTGTTTCCTCAATTTATCCAAACTATACTTATCACGTTTATCGGAACAAGATCTCACAAATCAAAAGGCCACACGCAAACGGAGCACTTGACGAATTAAGTAATCCCTCCACTTTTATTTATTTTCCATACAGTAAAGGAGCGAAAGACGGGGGAAAGACGGGGGTGGGGGGGAGGGTGATCGGGGGGGAATACACACGGTTGAGCTCAACTCACACAGGGAAAGACGGAGAGTGGTGGGGGTAAGCGGTGGGGGCGAGAATAACCCACAAAAAAGCAAGACACTTTAACGCACATACAAGACCGTAAAATGTAGAATAAGCAGTCACTCCATCATTCATCCATGCGTCCTTAACTCCTCTCCCAACGCCAAACAAAACACAAAAAAAACAAAAAACAGTTAAGTATAAATCACCCGCGCACTCTCACTCAGGCGGGCGGGGGAGAAACCGAACCGAACAGAACACACATCCACAGACAGAGAGACACACGCACAATTATCGCCAGCTGGCACACACACCAACATTTCCGAATGAGACATCTCCCAGACTGAAAACATGTCAGCAATTCTCACACATTCTTTGTATCGCTTGTTTCTATGCGAATATATCTTAATAATACAACATCTGATTACTGCTCATTTTTCTAACGTCGGTATAACCTTTCAGATTGTAGAAAATGGCGAGGTTCCATGCACCACACTTTTTCTTAAGTGCAAGGTTACATGTCCGACTACCAATCATCAATCGACTAGGGAAACACATAAAACATGCCCCGTATTAACCATATATAGATCGTCTACTCTCGAACTGTCACTTCAGCAAATGATGACGTCTTATCACAGCTTCACACAGATCTCAAGACAATCATAAATATACAAATACCGACGCCGCTGCACCTCTTATCCAGGTAAAATAGCCTTTTTCCTTTTTCAAGCAGCCTATGTCCCAAAACAGACAGGAATCTCTGAGCTCATAATCCCGTCGGACATAAAAATCTCAACTCAGTCTATATATCTCATCCGTCCGAACTTGGGCCTGACTATAGACGGAAAATCCCACGTGCACGCATTTTCATAATTTAGCTCCGACGCCACAGGCTCCCGTCCTCCCACGAATCTCGACAAGCAAACCGAAATAAGGAGAGAAAAAGCTTTCCTTACCTCACTCGCTCATTTGAGACCGTTCCACTGAGAAGTCTTTTCCCTTTTCTGTTTATTTAAGTGCCAAATCCACGTTGGGCGCCAGTTAAATGTTGGAGAAATTGGAGGTTCGATAATCGAGAGAAAAGTCTTCTCATATGTGGATAAGGAAAACAGGAGCCAGCCTCGTGGAGGGAGATACAACTTTATTGATGCGTCAATGAAGATCTCAGAGAGCTGGGAACATGACAATGTATTTAAAGCTGGTAGTGACGATTAGGCTTCGATTGAGTACACCCCAAAAGGCGGTCCTGTATCACGTATCAAGTACAGAGCGTCCCGTCCCTTGCACGCTATCTTCAAGGAAACTTAATGTCTGCCACGAGTATCTTCAAGGATGTCTACCCGACCTTTTCCCACTACTGTAAGCAAGTCTTTCTAAATTTCTACATGTATGCAAATCTATTCTACAAATGCAAGTGTATTTACCACAACATTACATGTCGAAGTGTCCTTGGGTAAGACACTGAACCCCCAATACCCCCAATAAGCAGGTTAGCGCCTTACATGGCTGCACAGATCACGGCCGCTATTGGGAAATGTGAAGCACAATGTAAAGCGCTTTGGGATGTCATTGACTTGAAAAGCGCTATATAAATGCAGATCATTTCATTTCATTTTGAGCTGGTAATATGTTTATTTTGCCTTTTTCTATTCAAATCGCTCGAAACTGGAACCAGCAAAAACAACACACAAACGTCACATTTGTTTGGTATTTAGTGTGACTTGCGACAACGACAAAATGGCATTTGAAACAGACAATGGAATTTTACACAACCAAAAGAAAAATAAGTATTAATTGCTCCAGAAAGACAAAATCTGACATTACGCGCAAAAGTTTTAGGTCAGAGATGTCAAACATTGCTAGAACACTGATTCAATCAGGGGTGGCAAGCATGCAGAACGCGAGCTGGATCGGGCGTGAGAAGACGGTGATAGAAGCACATGAAAAAAACGAGCTACGGTTAAAAATATGTCCACTTAATGTCGACAGAGCCTGGAAAAGCAACTGGAGCTAGTTTTCTCTTGCTTTTTCTCCTCTCTTCCGAAGTAGTTTTTTTTCTTTCTCTCACACCTCTCTATTTCTCATTTGTCTTTTTTTTCCTGTCTCCTTTCACTCTCTGTCATTCTCTTTGCTCTCATTTGCTCTTTTCCTTCTTCTCTTTGTTAATCAACTATTTCCCTCTTTTCCCCTCTCCTTTTCAATGTCTCATCTTCTTTTTCCATCCATTCATTTCACTCTTTCCCCTTCACTCTCCGTCTCTCGTTCTCACTCTTTTCTTTCCTCCTCTCTTTTTCTATCTCTTCTTTTGACTCTCCTTTTTTGTCTTTGTCACTCCTATTCTCTATCGCTCCGTATTTCTTTCTTTCTTCCATTCTCGCTTTATTTCTTCTTTCTCGCTGTCGAAGTTTATAGAGGTATAAACTCGTTGCTGGCGAAAATATTCGGGTCGAGGCATTTATACAGTTTTAATCTACTCCGCGAATGCAGACAGCGCAGCCCGGTCGCCATCTTGCCTGGCTGCCCGGGCCGAACTGATAACATCCGGTCAGTAGGCGTGGTTTATTGAAAAGTCGCATATGCGCACTGAGTGGATGGAAATACAATACAAATCATAGAAAAACCGTGAATAAAACCGTAGATCTTTGAAATGTGACTGTGTGTGAATGATTACTTCTGTATTAAAAATAGAAAAACAGGTTAAACAAGTTAATTTCATAGCATGGGAGTCTGAGAAATACACAACTAAAAATAACTAACTTGACACTCGCTCTCTCTCGCCTTTTCTTTCTCTTTCTATAAAGTATCTATCTATCTATCTTTTCTTTCTCTCTCTCTTGTCACATTTATTCCTTCTAGTGTGATATTTTTGGCAAAAACACGATATATTTTAAACAGTAATTGTTCTTTTTACACAAGCAAAAAAAAAAAAAAAAAAAGATTTTGCTGTCTTAATAATTTAAGAAAGACATTCCTCCGGGCACTCCGGTTTCCTCCCACGTTCCAAAAACATGCATTTCAGGTGAATTGGCCGGTCCAAATTGTCCCTAGGTGTGAATGAGCGAATGAGTTGTCTGTCCCTGTGTGCCCTGCGATTGGCTGGCAACCAGTTCAGGGTGTCCCCTGCCCACTGCCCGGAGATGGCTGGGATGGGCTCCAGCCCCCCCGCGACCCTGATGAGGATAAGCGGTACGGCTGATGAGATGAAAAATTTGGCATTACACCGGGCCCCGAGAGAACGTCCTCGGGTACCGGGACATCGAGGCCCCAAAAACAAATGCCCCCTTTATTGGTATTGCAACGCAACCTCCGAGTCAGCGGGGGGCGGCGAAGGATTCCCGAGCAGCGTTGGCGGCAGCCTCTCGGACGACCTGATTGGACAAGACGCCGGTGGCAAATTCCGACTGCGCTTTTTGGAAACTGGCGTCCGTTTGTCTGTAGAGGGCGTGCACCTGAACCAGCAAAAACAAAATAGCGTTAAAAATGATCTATGTACTCGTATTCTTTATCTTCTTCTACTTTCGTTCTTGCTTTTGTACAGCGTTGCTGCTAATGTGATCGCACTGCTAATTATCGTACTGGTTTTCGGATGCGCCTTGGCAGACTTTTTGATTGTCAGGCTGCATTTGGGTTAGGGGTTCCCAACTTTTTCAATTTTCCAGTATTTCCATTTTAGTATTTCAGTAGTGTTTTTTTGTATCAGTTCTGTAGTAGTATTTTGTAGTACTATTGTAGCGAGCGGCTGCCTTTTCCAGCAGCTGCCCTGTTATCTTTCACTTTTTGTGATTTATTGTTTTATTGTCTGCTCCTATCTTCCTTGTTTTTCTTCCCGTTTGACAACTACACTTTGGATGACTTTCTATCCTATGGACATGGGTTTTAGTGCACAAAAATGCGTTTATTCGAGCAATCAACTGCCGGCGTGATGAGGGGGCCTATGGTGGAAGAAGAGCCGGAGCTAGCTAAGCGGCTAGCGGCGTTATATGTCTTCGGTACCATCCGTAATCATGGTAAATGTGATCTCACTACCAAATAAGACCAACAAGTGCTGGTGGGAAACATCGAAGCGCACAGGGAGCGCAGTTTCTGTGTTTTGCAGAAACGTGGCTCACGTTTAACATTCCGGACGCTAACGTGTAGCGACCCGGAGCAATCCAGCTTCAGCGCCGCTACACAGAGACACGAAAGCCTGGGGGAATCGGAGAGGTGGTGGACTCGCTAACACGAGGTGGTCTATCCCTGGAGACAGGAAAAGATTTCCATCTGCCGCAGGGATGTCGAACTTTTGGACTAGCGTGTGACGTCATCCACTCCGCAACAAGCACCCCTAGGGCATCATGTTAATAAACAACGGGGTAGACTGCTGGATGTGTGAGTTTCCCTACGGGGATGAATAAAGTATCTAGCCATCTATCTAGTATTATTTATGCAATATTATTTTTGTAGTAGTAGTTTTTTCAAATATGTATCACTTTTGTTGAATACGTTTGAAAAAAATCAAGAGAAATAATAAATCAGGTCTTTGTTGGAGCACTAAATTTGATATTCAGTTTTGTCATACTTTCGTAGTATTTATCTGGTTGTATTTTTGTATAATTTCAGAAGTAGTATTTTTCTATCAATCCTGTAGTTTTTAGTCCTGTAGTATTCTGTAGTACTACTGAAGTATTAATTTTGTTATAGTATTACTGATATAGTATTTTTTAAATATGGTATTATTGTAGTAGTATTTTTGTAGTATGTGTTTTCTTCAAAAATAAAGAAAAACAATAATTTGGGTATTTGTTTTTAAGCACTGAATTTGATATAGTTTTTTCCATAATTTGTAGTATTTCTGAAGTTGAGTTTTTTGTCGTATTTTCATAGTATTTGTCCAGTTGTATTTTTCTATAGTTGTATATATGTAGAATTTCAGCAGTAGTATTTTTGTATCTGTTCTATAGTAGTATTTTTGTAGTTCTATTGTAGTATTATTTCTTTAGAAGTATTTCTTAAGTAGTTTTTTTTTAAAATATAGTATTACTGTCGTAGTATTTTCGTGTTTTTTTTTTTTTTCAAAAATAACAAAAAAGATAATAAATTGGGTCTTTGTTTTAAAGCACTAAATTTAATATTGAGTTTTGTCATATTTTAGTACAGTATTTCTGTAGTTGTATTTTTGTAGAATTTCAGTAGTAGTATTTTGTTGTAGTATTACTGTAGTTGGCCTGGAGAAGAATGGCCGCCAGGCTGTACTTGCCCCGACGACCCAAGTGGTTAAGGGATCCTTGAACCGTGATTACTGTAGTAGCATTTTTGCAGGTTTTCTGTAGTATTTTTTTCCCTCCCAAATTAAAATAAATAAATATAAATGTCTTTCTTTATAAGCACAAAATTTGATATTTAGTTTTGTCACAATTTTGTAGAATTTCCGTGGTATTTCCCTAGTCGTATTTTTGTAAGTTTTCTTTAGTCTGTTTTTTTTAAAGTTAAAAATGAAAAAAGGTCTTTATTTATAATAATTGAATGTGATATTTAGTTTTGTCAATATTTTGTACAATTTCTGTAGTTTTTTGTAGTATTTCCATAGTTACATTTAGTATTTTTGTAGTATTACTCTAGTAGTATTTCTGTAATAATATTTTACTATTTTTGAACCATACTGTTACTGTAGTAGCATTTTTGAAGTATTTATTTTTTCAAATTAAAGCAAAATTATAAATTAGGTCTTGTTTTCACGCACTAAATTTGATTTTTAGTTGTGTAGTATTTTGGCAGTATTTTTATAGTTTAACTGTAGTAGTATTTCTGTAGTACTATTTCTGTATTATTGTGTTAGTGTATTAAGTCAAGTCATTTTTATTTGTATAGCGCTTAGTATGCCTTTTTTAAAAACTAAAGCAAATTGATAAATAAGTTCCAAATTGAATACTTTGTTATGTTTTGTAGTACTCTAGTAGTAGTAATAGTGTGCTACATTTAATCGTGAACACATAATTATAGTTAAGGCCAAAAACACCATATCTCAATTTTGTTTTCAAAACATAAAAGTCGAAATCTCTTTTCAGTCTTTCTTTGTGCAGGCTAGCAAAAATATCCCCCTTCCTAAGCTCCTCAACACTTTTTAGGATTTTTATATATAATTCTACGAGTCACGTTGTTTCTTGGGCCATAAATTAGCGGATAAACTGGAACTGAATGGAAATTGTCCATCTTGAGGTGTTTTTTGTACAGGCCTTTTCTCTTCTCCTTGCAAGCTCAAAAGTCATTGATGTGTATTTTTTTTATTTTGGGGGTTTACTAAACTATACACTTGACAACTCGGTCATTCAAGCCTGATATTGGACATCTTGAGGGTTTGTACAGACCTCTCCTGTTCTCTCATTTTTTTTACCTTCTTAAGCATGAAGATCCCAACAGCAGCCAGAGCGGTGAAGAGGATGGCGTTTATCATGGTGATGACACCCACCGCAATATTTTTTTTCAGAGCCGTCATGCTAACAATCCAGCCGCTGCAAGACACGATATGGCATCACGCGTCAATGTTACTAACAGAGAGGAACCTTTACCTGAAGGCACAAAATGGTGTTGCACGTCCACATAACGAACGGAGAGGAAACCACTACCAGAAGACAAAATGGCATTGTGCGTCCTTGTTACCAACGGAAAGGAACCGTTACTAGAAGACATAAAATGGCGTCACACGTTCACACTTTGAACTGACATGACCTGTTAGCCAAAGACACAAAATGGCGTTGTGCACATTTTTTACAGACAGAGAAGAACTGTTACCCAAAGACACAAAATCGCAACACTGTTGTGTTACCCAAACACAAAAGGCCGTCACGTGTCCATGTTGTAAAAGAGTTACCCGAAGACATAAAATTGAATAGCGCGGCCACATTCCGAACAGAGAGAAACTGTTACCTAAAGTCACAACATATGTTGCACGGGCACGTTTCAGACAGAGAACTGTTACCCTCAGACACGAAACGGCGTCCACATTTTAGTAACATTACTTGACACCAAAGTTTCCAAGTTTCTGAAGTATTATCCGAAGACACAAAATGGTGTCGCACATCCATGTTTCGGGAGCGTTACTCAAAGCCACAAAATGTTGTCGCCATTACCTGAAGCCCCATCCCGGGATTCCGATGGTCATGATGATATAAGCTACTACTTGGGCAAAAAAAATGAAGAAGAAGACGAAAAAGTTGAAGGAACTGTCGCTTCTAAAGGGAACACAAAAAAATCAAGAGTTGGTAAAGGCAGCAAAGACACATTGGGCAGGGCTATGACGTTAGCTATCCGGCCTTATGTAGATATAGAGACAAATATATGGCAGAGAAACAAATACACACACAAATAAATCATCCATATGATATAAATGCAATTTTCTTTATGCATTTATGCCATTTAACATTTATTTCAGTATAGATTTTGCAAATGTATCGCATTATTATAATGTGTTTATTTTGGCTTGTATTTTGGTGCTTAGTTTGACATTTTTGTTGTTTATTTTGTCATTTGTAGTGTATTTGTCTTCTATTTGGTTGCTTATTTTGCTGTATGTCGTTTATTTTGTAGTGTAGTTTTTGTGTATTTTGGTGCTTATTTTGTTGTTTATTTTGCTTTATCTTAATTTATTTGGAGTTAGAGTGGGAATGTGGGAAGGTAACGTCTGTTAGCAGTTATCAAATTAACCAACAGAGGACGCTGGAGGTCCTTTACAATAATTAGGTTTCCGATTAAAATGCTGTATCAAATTCTTGACTAAGTATGTTATGTTATATCAGTTTCTTATGTATTGTCCCAAATAAATATATTTTTCCTGAAAGTATAAACCCAACATATACACTTTCATTTCTGTTTTGTTATCAAATTATCATTTATTTTGACAAGAATTATTCATCCGAAGGGTGTGGTTCTGTCCATCGCGGACATAGTTTAGTTACTAGGTGGGTTGTGTAGTCCAATAATCCGAGAAAAAGGGTGTCTTGGTGGACGAGTGGTGAGTTTTGCGAGGTTGTTTTTTGTAAGCTGAAAAAAGGGGGGGGTATGAATTTGAAGCAAAGGGTATCACCCTACAATTTTGTCATTTGACATGTATTTTGGATTTAATTTTGTTGAGTATTTTGTATTCTGTTTTGTCATTTACTTTCTTTTGTATTTTGTCATTTGTCATGTATTTTGTTGTGTATTTTGTCATTTATTTTGTCATTTCTTTATTTTGCCATTTTTTGGGGTGAAAACATGTAATTTAAATGAGGGAGCTGGTCAAACTGGCTGATTTTTTTACTTATTGGTTAATCGACAGTGCACAGATCAACTGCAATTCCTTTCTTCCCTCAGAATGAGAAAAGCAAGACATCAGTAGCCGATTCGTCCATCACTGATCAACCAATAGGTGAAAAGTCAAGTCAAGTCATGTTTATTTGTATAGCCCTTAATAATAAGGAGTCTCAAAGGACTGCACAGACAGGCACTATCGCAAACTAAGTATTATTATTACACCATCCGTTGATCTAAAACCTACATGAGGCCAAAGAAAAACTAAATACAGTGGGACCTCACTACTTCGCGCTTCGACGTTCGCGCATCCAGAGCTTCGCGGGCCTAAAAAAAAAAAAATTTTAAAAATATATATATTTTTTAATTTATTTTTTTAAGCATTTTTGAAGGGGCGTCGCTACTTCGTGGTTCCATGTTCGCGGGTTAAGAGCTACGCAGGTCTAAAAAATAATAATAATAGAATAAAAAAAAAAAAAAGTTTTTTTTGTAAGCATTTTTGAAGGGGCGTAGCTACTTCGCAGATTTTCACTTTTGGCGGGTGGTTTGTGTCCCCATTAACTGAGTCTAAAAAATAATAATAATAAAAAAAAAATATATATATATATTATTTTTTAAGGTGCGCCGCTATTTCGCGGATTTTCACTTATAGCGGCTGGTTTTGGTCCCCGTTAACCGCGATAACCGAGGTCCCACTGTATATGACAAAATGTGTAAGTGAATTAATAAATTGTATTTAAATCAAAATGTATTTAGGTATTACGTGGCGTATTGATGTGTTGATTTGTTTCTGTATTTGTAGCTATTTATGTATTTCGAAATATTGCAGGATGGCTCCTCCGAAGTCTGTCAACAAAACCTAGTTGGATGATAAGCAGTCATTAAATCATGTCACCTGAAGGCTTTGTAGGCGGGCCGATACCAGCAGACGAATGAGCACGGAGTAAAAAGCAGTGCCCACAAAATGGCAAGCCCAAAGCCGACGCCCACCGAAGCATCCACGCAGAAAACGGCCAATGAGGACGCCACGTTCAACAGCAGCGTCCCGGAGCCCACTAAACACATTGTAGTGGGCGGAGTCAAGCGGAATCAGATTGTCTGGTGAAAAGGCGGGACTTACATAACCAGAAGTAATACATGATAGTGACGATGAACTGGAAACGCTGACTTATTTCCACTTGGATGTCCTGGTAAAAGCAAGGCCCTACTGGGCAGAAGGACGGCAGGGGGGGCCAGTTGTTCTGACGGTCTGAAGGGACGGGGCGGGGTGGGGGTTGTGGGGGGTAACGTTAGCGTCAAATAACGAGCTTGCAACGACAATGAGTTATAGTGTCAAATATTGTCACCAGACAACTTTCCAACGGCGTGAAGCATCTCTACTTAAATATAATTTCTGCAGAAAATCACACTTGCCCAATAGCATTTCTGTCCATAGCGCTAACATACAGAAATAACAGTGTCAACATAAAGTACCAAAGTTTTTCAAGTTTGGAAGCATTTTAGACTGCGCACAGCCAATAAAAAGACGACGGTACTTTCAAAGATTGCAGAGCAGACTTTGCGTATCATGGCAGTATCGCGGTGATGCACCGACATGTAAAGAGAGTTAAACAAAACGGAGTCTACCTCGCCAATATGGTTCCGATGCTATGCATTATACACGTATATTTCACTATAAAAGAGAGCGCTTGAGCATTATGCCAGACTGTGTTCGACAAACATATAAGAAATCAAATGCATGCAATCCGACTAACAAATGTCAGTTGTAAAACGTCAAACGGCAGTTGTTGAAAATGTCAGCCGACAAACACCAGTTGCTGGAATATTGAAAATGACAGCATCAGTTGTTAAAACATTAAAAACGACAAGGAGAAATGAATATAAGTATTTTTCGACTAATCGTTTCAGTAATAGGTAACCAGTTGACTATAATAACAGTTGTTACTTGCAGCCAGTGGTGATTGTGACCCTGCCCCTTTATCCTTCTTACTGGCTGCAGAGCCCAAGCTATGTGCCTGAAGCTGCCGTTCCCTCTTTTCCAGTTCTTGAGCTTTTCTTTCCAGTTCTTCTTGTTTCTTCTTTAGCTCCGCTGTGCTGGCGTTCACCTGAAAGAAAATACAATAAAAATAAAATAATTCACTTTGTTTTACTAGACGAAATTTGTCAATCGTAGTTTTTCTCAACCTTTTCTGTACTTAAGATGGATTTATTGAATTGTCTTTATTGTCATTGAAAGCACCATATTGCAGTGATTCTCAATAATTTCTTTATGTCTTCTTTTATAGGGTCACCTGACGGCCTGCTACACTTCGTGTCTACACTACATACTTAACGTTTACACGCTGTGCTTAATGCACTGTGTGGAGGCTAAATGTACAGTAAACAAAACATATTGCCACTGAGAATGACACTCCCCCAGTGTAGTGGAGGTGCAATTTCAATGTATTCTGGGAAATTTACAAAAGAAAAAGTTTCGCGATATCAAACGCGCCTTGCCAAACCCCCGATCCTCCCCTTGACGGAGCTATCTGCCCACCAGATGGTCCAACTCCAGCATTTGAGAACCACGGCCATAGTGAAAAAAATGCATGCAACGATATTAGACGTGGCACTCCAGGGTAAACACGTAACAACAAACTAACCCTTATGTTGTGTGGGGAGTGGTTCTCAAAAAGTGGGGTGTGCATGAGACCTTAGGGATTTTTAAAAAAATGTCCAAGAATAAAGTGCAATTGTGCCCCCACTACTCTAGGGGGCAGTAGCGCTCTCATTGGACAATGTGCGATCGTGGTGATGAAGTTTTGCTTGCATTAAGAATTAATGCCCTGCACTAAGTGTGAAGTGTTGCCACGAAATGTAGCAGACCCTCAAGTTAAACTTTGAAAACAATATACTGGTATAACAGGGATGAAAAAACAGGTAGACAGAAACGAGGATTAAGAGACAAACGAAAGTCTCCTCTCTAAAGCAAGATGAGGAAATATGATGAAGTGTAACTATGGATAGGGGAAAAGATCGTCGTCTTACGATGTCTAAAATTGTTGGCAGCAAAGAGAATGGAGCGGAATAAATTTGGCCGTCATCTAAAAACATTAGGCCCCAATCACGCTGAGCCGCTCTAGTTTTTTCTTTTTTCTTTTCTACGTAACAAACTAATGCGTAAATAAGGCACAAACAGGGGTGACATGTTCGTGCAGTAGCTCAGGAGGTAGAGTGCTCGTCTTGGGATCAAGGGATCCCAGTTCGAATCCCGGCTCGTCCGTGTTACATGTCGAAGTGTCCTTGGGTAAGACACTGAACCCCTAATACCCCCAATAAGCAGGTTAGCGCCTTAAATGGCTGCAAGGCCGCTATTGGGAAATGTAGAGCACATTGTAAAGCGCTTTGGAAAGTCAGTGACTTGAAAAGCGCTATATAAAATGCAGATAATTTCATTTCATTTCATTATCGAGCTATCATTGTTTTGTCCCCACCAATATTATGCAATCACTTAAAATAAATGATCGGTTAAAGCAGCGCGAAAAGGATTAAAACACGTTCTCTCCTCAAGCACTGACACATAGGACAAATGTATCGGGGGTGCCTTTGCCTTTTTCAAATGAGACTTGTTTTCTTTGTGATTTGGTTTCCACCAATGCCAAAGTCTTTGCCTATGATTGACAACAATCATCTCGAATCTCTACTTTAGTATACCTGAGAACTTTCTTAGCATCATATAATTAAGAAGGAACTTAGATTTGCTATATGCTGCTACAAACCCCACTTCAAAAAGTGGTGTACATACTGAAAAACCTGTTCATTGAAGCCATTAATCCAGAGATTATCTCTGATTAAAAAACAATTTAACCTTATTTATTACATATTTTTGTTTTATAGGTTAACATTTTTATGATTGCGCTCCAGTTAATGTTGGCGATCCGTTGGAATTATTATTCATTGTTTTTATCTCATTTTATGTTTAAGGTTTGACATGGTCAGTCAAAAATGTTTATGGTTTAGGGATTTATATTTCGGGGGGCACAGCGGCTGGGTGGTTAGCGCGCAGCCCAACGGCGTTTCTATGTTCTCTCAGTGCCTGCATGAGTTTTCTCGGTACACTCCAGTTTCCTCCCACATTCCAAAAACATGCATGTCAGCTTAATTGACCAATTCAAGGTGTCCCTAGGTGTGAATGAACGAGTGAGTTTTCCGTCTCTGTGTGCCCTGCGACTGGCTGGCAACCAGCTCAGGGTGTACCCTGCTCACTGCCCAGAGACAGCGGAGACGGGCTCCAGCGACCCTAGTGAGGATAAGCGTACAGAAAATGGATGGATGGATTTGTATTTCATTTTTGAATTTCAGAGGCATTTTAAATCTTTTCTGTTACATTTAATAAAGCTTCTCTGTTGTAAGTTGCTCCATATTTCATTTTTATTTTTTATTTTCTTACATATTAATAATGGTAATGTAATGCAGAGGGGTACCTAAAACAATTTAACAAATTATACTATTTTTAGTCCTGGGGCAGGCTCGGGCTTGGGTGGCACGAAAGGTTGTTATTCCGAGGGGGGCATGACAGAAAATAATTGAAAAGCACTGTGTTAGGGTCTGTTGTGACCGGTTTCAAGGTTAGAAAACGTTATCACTGATGTGTTTCAGGGGCCGTTAAATCAAATTACAATGGGGATACAGTAAGACCTCGGTTATCGCGGTTAATTGGGACCAAAACCACCCGCGATAAGTGAAAATCTGCGAAGTAGCGACGCCCCTTCAAAAAGAAAAAAATAAATAAATCTCATCATCTCATCTCATTATCTGCACCGCTAATCCTTATGATTCGCGAGCGAGCCCCTAACCCGCGGTGCGGGAAGTTTCGGGCGCGATACGCACGACACCGCGACGGCCTGTCGGAAGCGCAGCAGAATGCGCGTTCACGCGAGGGGGGGAGGATTTTGTACGGGAGTCGGATTTGGGCACAACACCGGCGCGCGGTTATGGTGCGGCTTCTGCTTCACCGCCGTAATGCATAATAGTCTTTGAGATCCCGTCAGCAAACATGAGCTTTAACGTGCGCCACGAGCACCATGCTAAGCCGGGAAGGCTCTCGACTTACTCTGGCCGTACTGAGTGTACTGGTAGCCCACGGCTGCCACTGCTGGGTCCACGCGGCTTCTGCTTCACCGCCCCCTAACCCCCACAGGTCCCCCCTACCCCTTTCCCCCCATCGAGGGCCGTGTAGCGCCATGTAGAGCCATCGCGGCCCGAGCGGGAGACGTGACGTTGGTGACTTTTTAATCCGCGTTAACAAACGCATTTTGTAGAATATGAGCGCGCTTTATTGTTTAAATAAACGCATTATATATACTACGATCACCCAATTATTTTAATTAGCTCGCTTTATGGTTTCAATAAGCGTATTATATAGAATACGATCGCTTTTGTCGGAAGCGCAGCAGAATGCGCGTTCACGCGAGGGGGGGAGGATTCTGTACGGGAGTCGGATTTGGGCACGGGAAACGAGAACGGCGCGCCGTGCTAGGGTCGTCGGCCGAGGGGGATTCCCGCAAAAAGTAGCGACGACCCTAAAAAAAAAAAAAAAATTACCGTTACAGACTGCGAAGCTCTGAATCTGCGAACGTCGAACCGAGAAGTAGCGAAGTCCCACTGTATATAATTATGGGCTGATATGTTAGGATGTATTATTAACTACAGTATATTGAGCGATACTCCTTTGGTTTTGGAGGTCAGGACTGAGTTAGACCCCGGGTCCAAATTGACCCGTGAACAACAGTTAGAGGTGCCAATTCCTAACAAAACATGAGATTTAAATGAGAAAAATAAGATATAAGACAATCAGGATAAATAGGCAAACATATTTAAGAGGTAGTGCTCAGTGACTGGCCCTAGTTATAATAATAGTGCAATTAAAAAAATAGTGGATTGTAACAATAGTGCAATAGAAAGTAGCGCACTAACATTTAGCAGCAACAAATATTGAAAATATGCAACTTCTTTGAGACAGTCTTGCATGGTTGTTTAGGGTGGTGATGTCCCTGGGGAAGAAAATGTCTTAGAGAAGGTGGGAGTGGAGGATGCTATAATCTACATGCTACACCGATCCCTCTCTCACCTGGACAGGGCTAAGGGGGCCGTGAGGATTACATTTTTGGACTTCTCCAGTGCCTTCAATACCATACAGCCTCTGCTACTGAGTAGGAAACTGACAGAGATGGGAGTTAGCTCACACCTTGTAGAATGGATTACGGACTACCTGACAGGCAGACCCCAGTATGTGAAACAGGGGGGCTGTACAGCGGACACTGTGGTTAGCAGCACAGGATCTCCACAGGGGGCCGTGCTCTCTCCGTTCCTATTCACTCTGTATACATCGGACTTTCAGTACAACTCTGAGTCCTGCCACGTGCAAAAGTTTGCTGATGACACTGCGATTGTGGGATGTATCAGAAGTGGGCAGGAGGAGGAGTACAGGAAACTGATTCAGGACTTTGTCCAATGGAGCGACGCAAACCACCTGCACCTGAACACCACCAAGACCAGGGAGATGGTGGTGGACTTCAGGAGAACTAAAACTCACCCGGTTCCTGTAACCATCAAAGGAGAAGGTGTAGAATTTGTCCAGACCTACAAATACCTGGGTGTGCAGCTGGACAATGAACTGGACAGGACTGCCAACACAGAAGCTCTATGTAGGAAAGGTCAAAGCCGACTTTACTTCCTCAGAAGGCTGGCGTCCTTCAACATCTGCAAAAAGCTCCTGAAAATATTCTATGAGACAGTTGTGGCAAGCGCCCTCTTCTATGCGGCAGCGTGTTGGGGAGGCAGCGTCAAGAAGAATGATGGCTCTCGTCTTAATAAACTGGCGAGGAAAGCGAGCTCTGTTGTGGGCACAGAGCTTGACAGCCTGACAACAGTAGCTGAGAGACGGGCACTGAAAAAGCTGCGGTCAATCATGGACAATTCATCACATCCACTACACAGCATAATATCCAGACAGAAGAGCAGCTTCAGCGACAGACTGCTGTCACTGTCTTGTACCACGGACAGACTGAAGAGATCTTTTCTTCCTTATGCCATGAGGCTCTTTAACTCCACCCGGCGGAGTAAAGGCCCACATTAAACCACACCCCCTACATTGCATATTATCGTACTTTTATTGCAGTGTGTATTTTATGTAGCACTATTTAAATACTCTATACAACACGCTATAGTGGGTATTAGCACGTCACATTGGGTATTTGTATATTGTATTCCTTTTGCCTTATTATTGTATTGTTCTCAGCGAAGGGATGCTGCTGGAAATGTGAATTTCCCTGCGGGGATGAATAAAGTATCTATCTATCTGTAGCGCTCAGTCCTTTTTAATGTGTTTTAGGCTTTGCAAGCCAGCAATGTCCTCCAGACGGGGGAGAGAGCAGCCAATGATCTTCTGAGCTGTGCTGATTATCCTCTTTATGTTCTTCATGTCTGCTGCTCGGCTCCCAGCATTTATAGTGCGACAATATTCTCCGGGCCTAAGAATAACAATAATAATAACAATAGAACCATTTTTTTCTATAGATTGCACCTAAAACCCCCAATGTGGCTATTGATTTAAAAGTGCACTTTGTAATCTGGTGTGCCTTATACACCACAGAATATGGTGGATACAATTTAGTAATGCACACAGTAATCAAAAGGTATGTGAATACTGCAATATTTGTGGAATGATTGATAGACATCGCTGATCAAATTTGCAAAACATTGTATGCATTGGAAATCAGAACTGAGTGCTTTCACTTCTACTTTACCACCAGGCCACCAGTGGTACAGGTGACATATGGTAAGCAGAGTTCTTCAAATTCAAGCATTTGCAGGGCAATATTTTTAAAATTTCCAGTACATTTATAGGAAGAAATCCAAGTTTTTTGTTGTTGACCTGGATGACTAAAATAAAGCCGCGATCTTGCTGCTAGCACATATTTTGTACTATTTTGAGCTGTTCCCATCTATGATCTACAATCTTTTTGCCATTCTGCTTCAACAATGCACACGGCAGCTTGGCTACGATATGTCGGACAAACAAGGAAAGGTCTCTCTAAACGTTGGGTAATAACGGAGTTCAATACGGAAGACAAAAAAGAAAGTACTCTAATTTTAAAAATCAGAAATACGAGCCAAATTTAAATAGTATTCATGGCTCCAAAGCAGAGTGCATTCAATCTTTTAATCTTAGAGACTGCTGATGTTTTGCTTTTTGTTAAACTTATTTTGATTTATATTTGTTGCGTGTTTTTCAGAGGATCTTGGTGGAAATTGGTTAAAATAGAATTTTAAATAGATAATTTTCTCTTGCATTTGATCAGTTATCTATAGCAAAGAAAGGTTCATAATTTTAATTTGTATTTTATTCTTCTATATTTTCAGGGATTTTGTGTAGTTGTTCGACTGTAAATCTGTTCAGTGTTTTAAAGCTAAGATTGCCTTGTATTTTAAAATTTTTTTGTATATATGTGAATATTCTATTCTAAATTTCATGTGTTTTTAAGGGATCCTTTGCAAAACATGTGAAATGACTAATTATCAAATAATTTGGTGGATAATGTTTGATTAATATTGATAATATATCATTAAAAAAGACAAACATCTGGGGAGGTATTTGGATCCGACTCTTCTCAGTGAGCCGAGCCAAAAGAGACTGTTTCCTAAATAGTGCTGTCCTCATGGGTGCGACCAGTATTGGGTGGAATAAAACGCTTCACATAACAAAGCAATAATGACAAGCTACCAGAGCAGGCATGTTGGCATTATTTTTACGCAATTTTTAGAGATCTTCTAAAGTCAGTGTACGGGAAATTATGATTTAAATGTGCCTTTTAGACTCTTGTATTTTTATATACTCTTATACTTTTGTACTCTTATATCTTTGATTTCATGGTATACTTAAGTGTGTGATTTTACATTTTTCACTTGGTGTTCAGAGGCAAGCGCCTTCAAAGTCAAAAGATGGCCTTGCCTCCCACATTCCTTTCTTCTTACAGAGACGCATTGTGTTTACAACATTTCGTTTTTGGTGCGGGAAGTGTGCTCGAAGGCCTGCCTCCCACATTCCAAGTCATCCTTATAGCTCATTTATTATACTCACATGACATCTAGCTACTAACATTATACATTGCATTTAAATATGTGATTCCTGTCTGAACCAATCATAAAACTCTTGAGTGCACGTGATTTATTTCATCCTCCAATCAGAACCCATGTAACGGAATAAGAAAGGTCACTCTTCAATCCATGGGATTTATTCCAGGGTAATCTAAGAGTGCGGTCGCCTCGTGCGTTGTGCTTGCTTTTCTTAAATAAATACATTTGTTTGTAACTCAAAAAGAGTCTCTTGTTTCATCCTGACATTGCTTTGATCCTGACAGTCAGACTGTCAAGAAACATGGCAATGGCAACAATTTCAAACATTTTCAAGCACTTTAATTAAAATTCAAGCATTTTCCCGACCTTGAAAACACAACATTGAATTCAAGGATTTGAACCACCCCTTCCAAAACCTGGACAAGGCATTTGAGCTTATCCCATTTTCCCACTATTCTTACTCACGGTGCCAAAAACACTCATTTGCATAGTGCATTCTAATAGATTAAACAATCACTAACGAATGTTAGAGAATGGAGAAAACAAAAAGTCTTTCAACAAAAAAAACTATTGAAGTTCTTTACATACGTATATTAAACCGCAACATTATTGACGCACAGGTCATCAATTGATCATTTATCTCTAAGGCATACATTTGTAGATGTTTATTCATAAATGTAAATAAATAATTATGGCAGGATTGGTGCCCTATAATGTCAAGCCTGTAGCAAGTAATCCAAAATACAAGTTCAAGAGATAAACCAGGCAAAAAGTGTGTTGTTGTTGTGTGGTCAACCATCAGTCTTTGTCAAAAGTTTTGATGACAACTATTTTGTTTACAGTTTATTGTGTACAGCAGAATCATAATCTGATTGGTCATAGGCACAGAATTTTGGTCTTGCTGTATATTGTGTGGTCCAAGATCCTGGATTCCAAAATGACAGTTGCACTGCCAGATTGCATCTGTGCCCATCTGGGCAAACCACAATGATTTTAATTAGCTTTAAACCAATCGGTCGCAGGTCGGATTCCCAGCTCCCTAGATAATTGTCAAAGTGTCCTAATGCCCACGATAAGCAGGTAGGCGCCTTGCATGGCTGACGCCGCTATCGGTAAGTGAGTGATTGTGAGTGTGAATGGGCTAGTGTGAAAAACATTGTGAAGGGTTTTCGGAAGCCTTCAGTGATTTTATAAGTGCTGTAGAAATGCAGGATGAAACCTGAAACTGCGTCGGAATCGTCCATAGCAAAAACGCAGGGCTGGACAGAATTAGATGCCGTAGCCCCGATGCTAATGGAAAGCAAGCCAAACAAGAAACACCAGAGCTGTAAGCAGGAAAACCAGGGCATAATCAGAAACATCGTCGGTATCGGCCGTAGCGGCAATGAAGGGGCCAGTCAAAACCAGACGAGATAGCCCCGAAACGTAAACTAACTGAACAAAAATTACTCGGCTGGCCAGCAATCAGGCAAACCGGGGAATATCAGAAGCAATATTGGCTGTGGTGACAACGCGGGGCCATTCAAAATCAGACCCGGTAGCACCGATGCCAACTGAAGGCTATGCAAAATCAAAACAACCGCTGCACGCGGCAAAAACAAAACAAAGGAAAGGCCACGCTAGCCAACCTGAAGAGGTGAAGGCGAGCTAGAAAGCAACCCGCTACAACTGCAGGCATACAAACCATACGCAGCCTTCTAGGAGTGCGAAGAAACATGAAGCTCAGGCGAAAACAGTCACGAGCCTAATAGCAGTAGGGATGGCAAAAACGCCACTTCCTTTAAGCGGAACACAGAGGTATGCACCCGCCACGCGAAAAGATAAAAGGTGGCGTACCTGTGATGAGACTGGAATTTATAGACTTTCCAGACAACACAGATGCGATGGAGTGACTCTTTTTGATATGCATTTCTCGAACAACGCATGCGCTAACGCAACATTCAGTGCTTGAAGCACCACCTCTGGCACTCGGTAGGGACGAAATAGTCAAGTCATGTCACATTTATTTGTACAGCCCTTAATCACAAGATGTCTCAAATGACTGCACAGAATTAAGATTACACCATTCCCTGATCTTACACCAACATGCGGGCAAAGAAAAACTCAAAACCTCAGCACAAAGAAAATAAGAAACCTTAAGAAGGGGCCTCACAAGTGGTAATCCCCCTTCCAGGATGACCAGCGGGAAATAGATTTAGCATTGGGTAACAGTACACAAACATAGTGAACATCAATAAAAGACAACAATAGGTAAAATGTTGAAATTTGTTCAGATAGTTAATGACAGCAACGACGCCTCAAGCCTTTAAAATAGTCCAAAAGAGTCCCTGACAGCAACAACGCTATATATAAGAAAAATAATATGCAGAAAATATATGAAATGTGTTTTTATTTCTGTGCTGCCAGGTACCAGATGATGCATGTCTCGGTACCAGTCCAATCTTTTATCGTACCTGGCTGTTATAGGAGCCATAATTGCGAGGTTCAGTGCGCGTGGTCCCTGTGGGCGGGGCCTGTGCAGGTGCATGTACAGGTGAGGGCGACGTGGCTTCATAAGGAGGTGGAGGCTGCACCAAAAAGATCATATTTACCATTTAAAATCAGCTCCTGAAGTCGATTTGAAGGACGTTGCATCAGAAGATGCAAATAACAATTCATCTTACCTCAACTGTGACCTCAAATGGGTTGTAAAGGTCCAAAGTGGCATAAGCGCCGGTACCGTTTTGTTGGGTCACTGCTAGGTTCTGAAAAAAACAAAACAAAATCACATTGCTGTAAACCAAGGTTCCATGTGCGCTTCCATCTGAGCAACCACAGAGTCTGTGAGTATCGCATGAAACAAGTGTGGCAACCAAATCATTAGCAAACATGTCCAAAACCTGAATCAAGATACACTTGCTGAGTTTCTAGTAATGCTTAATTATTTTTCACATTTAATGAATTGACCAATGTAGCATTTTTTCTGCATTATAATGCAGACCCAATTATATCTTTGGTCATATATTTTCCATACATAAGGCGCACCGAACTATAAGGCACTAGAGTAGGAAGGTCAACAAAACAGTCAGACAGTTCATTTAAACTTTATTAACCCCTTAACGGTGTGACTGTTGAGAAGCAAATACGTGTCGTAGAGACGGTGTCTGTAGGATGTCACCTGGCACTGACATATGTTGTGCCACATATCATTGGAAGGCTTAAACTCTTGGGATTCAAGATATGCTGATCATGTTAAATGTACTCTTTGCAGAAACATCATGATCAATCTGAAAAAAAGATGCCCTAAAAATATAAAGCAGGGGTAGCTCAACAAAGACGTCCTCTTGCAGCCATCCCATTCAATGATAACATGCAACCATGGACCCCTTACATCTGTGAGTCTAGTGAATCCAACCGTGTAAAATGTTTACGTACTACAAAACAGCCAAAATTGCTGACCAAAAAAAAAAAAAAAAAGTCGAAAAGCATCTCTGCATCGATGGATGTTGCTTGCGGTCTTTTTAGCCCTATAAAATAACTTTCTCTCGGCCACTCGGCAATAATCAGGCTTTGTCTTACCCCACTTTAGTCTATACAAGCCTGTAAATGCTACATCATTTTTGCCGTTCCATGTGTTCCGTTACTCCCTAAGCCTGCACAAAATGTAGTCATTTTATTCATATTTAGTTTCTTTTGTCTTTTATTAGCATATTTGGTATTGGAGTAATCTAAAAGTAATTGAAAGTAATCCAGTTAAAGTAACCCTACCCAACCCTGCATATATATATATATACATATATACATATATATATATATATATCAGCATGCACAGTACTTCTTCTACGGGGGAAAATCGAGTCAGTGGCTGTATATGTGTTAAGACCTGATGCGAATCAATATTGATCCATATTTAAAGCCCCGCATTATAAGGTGCATAGTCCCCGGTTAAAAAAATGAAGGCTTTTAAATGCGCCTATCCGTTTTTATTAAAGCCTCTTTTGTCACACAACACTAACATTTTGTGGCTTTATTTAGTTGGTTGCAAAATACAGAATTCTATTTAATCACACTTTTTAGTTGAAGTTCAATGTTAGCATAAAGATTGACTTGATGTAAAATGATTGCAAATTATTTGAATCTAACACAAAAGCAATCAAGACCCCAAAGAATGTGGCTTTTCTCTGATTTTACCCAGTTTTCTTTAATATTGTCTTTGTTTTTTCCCCCCTAGCTTTTCTTTTCTTGTCCATTTTTCTTTTTTTGCTTTATTTTCCCCCTTTTTCTGTCATTTTGTGATTAATGTTAGATGGATAAAAGCAACAGCACGACAGCGCTGTGGTTAGCGCATGTGCGGCACAGTTCTGAGGTCATGAGATTGAGCCTTCCTGTGTGGAGTATGCATGCTCTCACTCTGCTTGCGTGGGTTTTATCCGGGCATTCCGGTTTCCTCCCGCATTCCAAAAACATGCATTTCAGGTTAACTGGCTGGTCCAACTTGACCATAGGTGTGAATGAGCTAGTGAGTTGTCCGTCTCTGTGTGCCCTGAGACTGGCTGGCAACCAGTTTAGGGTGTCCCCTGCCCACTGCCCGGAGATAGCTGGGATGGGCTCCAGCACCCTCCCAACCCTAATGAGGATAAGCGGTGCAGATAATGGATGGATGGATGGAAAACTCATGCAGACTGAAAAGCAATAAAAATAGCACACACACATGAATTTAAATTATTTATTTCATAATTCAAAAGTATTTTTTCCTTTTATTTTATTATGAAAATGTTTACCTGAATTTAGGAACTATGATGTTAAATTTCATGTTTGTTATTAAAACCAAGCTAAAGCTAAAGCACCCAGATGCTATTATTGTGCCTTAAAAGCACACCCGTGACTTTTCTTTCAAGTAAAATAACCTTGAAATTCCCTGAATGTTTTCTGGTGAAATGATTGTCGTCAGCATATACAACTTTGGGGGTGGCTTAGCTTTGGTGACATCTAGTGGACACATATTTCAAACTGCAAGTCATTGTTTCACACTCATTTTTCTCTTGAGTCTCAGCATTGACTCGTGGGCAACATAAAATGCTGTGGCGGGCAACATTTGGCCTGCGTTTTTTTGCTGTCAAAAATTATTATTATAGTCATATTTTTCATCACCAAGACATTAAAATGTAGATACAAGTGTGGTTCACTTTATCGTACATTTCTTACCTACGTATCTACGCGCCTACGTAAATGTTGCCGCAGAAGTTTCTGTCTCTTTATAAAGAAGGGGCTCTTTTGGCTCTGCTCACTACAAATAGCCTGATCCTTCATATTGTTTCTGTTGCTTTTATCCATCCATCCATCCATCTATCCATACACTGCACCACTTATCCTCAGTAGGGCTGCGGGGGTGCTGGATTTTGACTTGTAAGTTTTTTGTTTATTTACCACATCATAAAAATGGTTGTAATAAGAGAATTTACTGTATTGTTTATATACACACACACACACACACAAACATATCT
Source organism: Urocampus carinirostris (assembly GCF_059441175.1). NCBI lineage: Eukaryota > Metazoa > Chordata > Actinopteri > Syngnathiformes > Syngnathidae > Urocampus > Urocampus carinirostris. Next base: position 2,002,355 of record NC_142350.1, on the reverse strand, counting down.
GGCCCAAAACTCTCAACTATGAACAATTAACAGAATTATGCAAATAAATCAATTATTGATCGAACTTTTTTGGGAGGTTCGAGGCACAAAATGGCACCCCTGCAGTGAAAGCGGTTCCACATCAGGACGAAAGAGCACTCCTCCTGGACTCAACTGACTTGAGGAAGACCCTGAGAAGGGTCAACACACGGAAGGCTCCAGGCCCTGACAACATTCCAGGGCGGGTCCTTAGGGAGTGCGCCGATCAGCTGGCTTGTGTCCTAACAGACATTTTCAACACCTCGCTAGACCAAGCTACGGTACCATCATGTTTCAAGATTGCCACCATCATCCCAGTGCCAAAGAATCCCCAAATCTCATCATTGAACGACTACCGGCCCGTTGCACTGACTCCCATCATAATGAAGTGCTTTGAGAGACTGGTTAAAGAGCACATCACCTCCAGTCTCCCCTCCTCACTCGACCCCTTTCAGTTTGCCTACCGGACAAACCGCTCCACCAGGGATGCCATCTCCTCTGCTCTTCACCTGAGCCTGACACACCTAGAGGAGAAGAACACTCATGTGCGGGTGCTGTTCCTGGACTTCAGTTCAGCATTCAACACCATCATCCCACAACACCTGGTAGACAAACTGAGACTCCTGGGCTTCAACACCCCCCTGCGGAACTGGCTGCTGGACTTCCTCACTGACAGACCCAAGTCAGTGCGGCTTGGTCAGAACATCACCGAGGTCATCACCCTCAGCACGGGCTCCCCCCAAGGCTGTGTCCTGAGCCCCCTGCTGTTCACCCTGATGACACACAAATGCGTCCCTAGGTCAGCCACAAACCACATCGTGAAGTTTGCAGACGACACAACAGTGGTGGGCCTCATCATGGACGACAACGATCTGGCCTACAGAGAGGAGGTGGAGCAGTTGGTGGACTGGTGCAGAGTCAACAGCCTGGTCCTGAATGTTGACAAAACTAAAGAGATCATTATTGACTTCAGGAAAAACCAGCCCAACCATGCCCCACTTCTCATCAACAACAAGGCTGTGGAGGTTGTCAGCAGCACCAAGTTCCTAGGGGTGCACATCACAGACAAACTCACCTGGTCCGGGCACAGCAGCGCCTGTACTTCCTGCGGAGGGTGAGGAGAGCCCACCTGCCCCCACCCATTCTACAGGGGCACCATAGAGAGCATCCTGACCAGCTGTATCTCTGTGTGGTGTGGAGGCTGCAGTGCCTCCGACTGGGGTAGTGTGAGGAGGGTGATGAGGACAGTAGAGAAAATCATCGGGACTTCTCTCCCCTCCATTCAGGACATTGGCCAGAAGCGCTGCCTATCCGAGGCTAAGAACATCATTAGGGACCCCTCTCACCCCCATCATGGACTGTTCACTCTGCTAGCCTCTGGGAAAAGGTACTGCAGTGTGCGGTGCAGGACCACCAGGTTCTGCAACAGCTTTGTCCCCCTGGCCATTAGACTGTTAAATGGTCAATCACACACACAGTACGCCTACACAGCTGCTAATCTGTACATCTGTTTGTTTTTTTTGTTTTTGCATAACTGGCAGTTCTCTTATATCTAGCCACTCCTTTGCACATCTGTTCTCCTCTGCACTATCGTACTCCAGTGTTATTGTTATTGAATAATGACTTGTTTACCTGACTGCCCATTTTGCACATCTGGTTAGCTGCTCCTCTTGCACATCTGTTCTCCTCTGCACTATTGTACTCCAGTGTTATTGTTATTGAATAATGACTTGTTTACCTGACTGCCCATTTTGCACATCTGGTTTAGCTGCTCCTCTTGCACTCTTTGCACTACTGTGTAATACTATATATAGCTATAAATTATTTAGCATATTATCAGTACTTCAATACTCAAAGATTGTCGCCTTCTCCTTCCTTCATTCTCTTGTGCAGCAGTTGCCAGCTAACTTGCAGTAGCTGCCTGTTCGGCTGACTTTTCACTTTGCTCCAGCCTCTGATGCTGTCTTCAGTAGATTTTAGGTGAACCAAGGGCCTTTGCCAATTCTGTCTTAACCTTAAAGCGGACTTAGTTGCAGCAAACGTCGGACGACCTAGTTCCTTGTCCCACAGGCTTTGTCGACTCGCCTTTGGACTTGTACATGCGAGCTAAAATGAGAAGCCCTAGGTATGCTCTGTGTTGCTGTGCAGTGATTGTGTTCCAGCGCATTATTGTTCTCTCTTCTTGTAAATTAGTCATTGCGACTATGTGGTCAATCATTTCCTCGATAGAAAATAAACTGAATGCGGTGACAGCGCTACTGATGCGGGCAATGGCATACAAAGTTTGCCTGGGATCCAGCATTGTCGGAGGCACAAAGTGGCCAGCCCCTTCGTGTGATGGAGACCACATGATTCTTTTGTTTTTTGATCACCAAATGTTTTCTTTCACATAATCTTGCATATTCTCATCACCCAGATCTTGATCCATGTCCCCTTCCTCCACATCGTCACCCGGTTCACCGTCGTTAGAAACCTCTTCCGTTTGTCCTACTTCTGCCGAGGTAACAGGTTTAAAATACTCATCTGAACCGTCCAGGTGTCGTAGGAAAAAATAAATACTCCGGTTCAGATTCTCCCTCCTTGATCAAATGCAGTGCTTCATCGGCTGAGTATTTCCTTTCCATCCTGCCCAAGTCAGTGATGATAGGTAATGGCAATGGATTGAGTCTGCCCCCTTTATAAATGTGCCCAAAGAGGTCACAAGCCATCCATCCATCCATCATCTGCACCGCTTATCCTCAGTAGGGTCGTGGGGGTGCTGGAGCCCATCTCAGCTGTCCTCGGGCAGTGGGCAGGGGACCCCCTGAACTGATTGCCAGCCAGTCACAGCACAGGTCACGATCCAATAATAGATGAGAGTAGAACAAATTATTATTTGAATTGTTTACCATTTCCATGGGAATCAATTAGGTGTTTGCCCTTTGAAGCAGGTCACAAGTGCTTTGGCTGTGCCAAGTGGCACACAAGCAAATCAAGTTCATGACACTGTATTTTGCAACAACAAGGTAAAAAGCACAAAATTATTTTGCCCTGCTTTGAAGAGACTTCTGAAAAGCAAGGTAAAATAATTGTCTTGCGCGGGATGCGCCAAGGTGTCCAATACCGGCGTCATTGAGGCTGCAGTCAGTTGTTTGCAAGCAAAATCATTATTAATATATTTGGGCTTTGGCGACACTCAGCATTTTTTTTCTTTGCATACAAGTTACTGGACGGCACTAAAGAAAAACTTTCAAAAATCCCGGGAAATGCAATAAAATACACCAACCAGGTTTATGACAAGTCAAAGATTATGAATTACAATAAATATCTATATGCCCCAATAGTGTGCATATCACACTTTATGTATAATATTAGGGTGGCTCCTAAATGTAATAACAAATAAATCACGGCAAGATGCCATTTTTAAACATCTACATGTTGTGTTTACTTTTCAGAGCTTTCTCTTTGATTGAAAATACAAAAAGAATAAAATGTACATCATTGGTACCTGCACGCCACGAGGGTTAAGGGGAGCAATTGGCTGAGGTAAACAGGTATGGACACTTGAGCTTTTGTCAGTGAAAAAAATGAAAGAGGCGACAAAACACGAGAAAAGAAGCGCATGACGTAGTCACATGATGAGCCGAGCCCAACCAACCGCACGGTAACCCCACCCGATAAAAGGTTGGACGTTTCCTTATTATAAATACACTTTAAAATAAATATTATTCTTTCAGGTCACTCACCTGAAAAGGATTATTGACGTCCACAGGTTCGGCAAAAATGGACGTGGACATGTTGATGACGTCACGACACAGTTACAACAGCTTCCGAGCAAATTAAGGAAGATGTCATTTGCTAACTTTTCATCAGCATTGTACTTTCGGAACAAATACAGGGGAAAAACAGCTTTAAGAGGATGGTTTTTTTTTGTTGTTTTGAGGAGGAGGGCGACTACATCCGTTATTTCTGTGGACCGGAAAACGCCTTGAAAAACAGGAAGTAACGTCTAACAGCGACCAAATTATTCTCCTTCTACGGCGGTTGTGATCCATCACGAGGGCATGGAACCGCCCTCTACCAATCATTATGGAAATCCGTCACTTGTTCAAGTCAGGTTCCATTTACAGTATAGTATTTGTATAGGCCAGTGGTTTCAAACTCAGTTGAGCTCGGGGGCCACATGGTAGAAAAAAAACTCTCTTACGGGGGCCAGACTATTAAATTACAAAGAAAGCGAGATGAGAAAGAGGAGAGAGAAAGCGACAGTAAGAAAGGGGAATATAGATAGAAAGAAATAGAGAGAGAGAGAGAGAAAGTGAGAAAGAGACAAAGACAAAGAAAGACAAATCGAAAGACAGGGAAAGAGCAAGAGAAGGAAAGAGAAACAGGCAGAGAAAGAGACAGATAACGCGACACAGAGAAAAAGAGATATAATGTAGGGGCAATAGAGAAAGGATGAAAGAGAGAGAGAGGGACACACAAAAGAGACAGAGTGAAAGGGGAGATTAGAGAGAGGGAGAGAGAGAGGGAAAGAGAAGGAGAGAGAGGGAAAGAAAAAGAGAGAAAGCGAGACAGAGAAAAGGAGATAGGCTGAACGTAAAATAGAGAGAAAGAGAGACGGAGTGAGAGCAAGAAAAAAAGAGAGAATGATGGGAAAAGAAAGAAAAGAGAGAGGGAGAGAAGGACAGAGAGAGAGAAAGTAAGAAAAGGAAACAGACACCAAAGAGGAGAAAAGGGGAAAGAGATGAGAGAAAGATAATGGGTCTTTTTCAGAATTTCCGTGTAAAGGGTCAGCCTAATAAGGGACGATTGTAGGGTGATTGGACACACCTGTTGCAATTACAAACCGATTAAGCGTCCTCTGGTGGAAGGAGGAACGCAGGACTCTAACACATTTTATATTTTGTTCTTTCCTTTTTGCCATTTCATTTTTATCATTTTCTTTACTTTTTATTTTTAATTTTTTCATTTTTTATATGTTTCTTTTTTTCATCTTTTTGAAAGGTTCTTTTCTTTTTTCCCCTTTTTCCTTTTTCATATTTGTCTTTCTTTTTTGCATTCATTTTTCATTTAGTTTTTTTTCCATTTTTCTGGATTTTTCTTTTTTCTTTTTATTTCTCTTATTTTCCTTGAACATCTTTTATTTTTATATTTTCTTTTTTTCTCCTTTTTCTATTTCTTATTTTTTTCGCTTTTTCCTTTTGTGTTTTTTTTTCTTTCTCGATTTACTTTTTCTTTTCATTTTTTTCATAATTCTTCTCTTTTGTTTGCTCTTTTTCCTTTTTTCTTTTTTCATACTTTTCTTTTGTTTTTCATCCTTTTCCTGCTTTCTCTCTCTCATTTTTTCCTTTTCTTTTTTGCAAAATTTTTCTTTTTTCTTCACTTTTTTTTCCTTTATTTTTTTTTCATTTTCCTGACCCTTCCCCCTTTTACTTTTACTTTTGTTCTTGTATTTCTTTCTTTTATTTCCCTTTTCCTAGTTTTCTTCTTTTTTATTTTTCCCTTATTTTCTGCACTTTTGTCTTTCGCTTTTTTCTTCCTTTTTCTTGTTTTCTCTTTTTCCTAAAAGGTTTTCCTTTTTTCATCTTTTATCTGTTTTTCTTCTTTACTTGCTTTTCCTTTACCATTGTTTCTCTTTCTTCCCTTTGTCTTTTTTTAATTTTCTTACTTTTTATTACATTTTATATTCCTTTTTTCTTTCATTTTTTCTTCTATCTTCTCCTCTTTCATTTTTCCTTCCTTCTTAAAAGGCTTGGGAAATAATCAGAAGCGAAATATTTCTGGTCACTTTGATCTCTGTAGTTTGTATTTTTCCTTGCGCTTCGTAGTAATAGTTTTCGCTTTCTTAACACAATACAGTGACATCTTGTGGTCAAATCATACACACTGTCTCTTTAAGCCGATGTAGCCTTGTCCAAATTGTTCAGGGTGTTAAAATCAAAGGGGCCAAACTGGGTCGCACGGGGCCCCGTTTTCGAGGGCGTCACGTAACTCGGTCATATGGAGCTCATATCCTGTATGTGGTACTTCCTTCAGGAATGTCTTTTCCGTTTTATTGCAATTTCATCTGGAACGAGGACTTTCCTTTCCAGCCATCTGCAAACAATTTGTGCAGAAGATCGGATGACGGCCGTTTCCAGTGCTGGCAGTTTAACCGAGGTGTATTGTGTTTTTCTTTTTCTTTTTGGTGATCGGAGATTCGACGACACAAAAAAATTGAATGAAACCGGACCGCGGTTCTGTACCTCATCGGTTCCGCCCGATGCTGTTTTTACTCTCAGAATTTTAGAGAGACAATGTGTATTATTGGGGGCTTTTTTAGAAGTAAAAAACCTGCCTTCATTCGAACAAAACAGTACTGGAAAAAAGAAGACTTGAACTATAATATTAACAAAGAAAGAGAGTCAAGTTGGAGTGTAAACTGAGGAAAAAAATCTAATCAAACCAAGCAACTTGTCATTATCAATATTACATTATACATACCAGAGCCATGTCCCCCTAGTGGGAGGTGGTTAGTCTTTTTTTGACTCTTTCTGGGAAATCAATACAGAGGAGGGGATTCCCAGCCCCCTCGCCCAACCCATGTGTTGGGAGTCATTAGGTGACCAAACCCCCCAATTCCAACCCCTAATGCCGAGCGCCAATCAGGGAGGCAATGAATACCAATGTTGTAAGTCTTAGGCATGACCCGGCCGAGGCTTAAACCAGCGACCTCCCAGTCTCAGGGCGGGCGCTGTCTTTAAAATTATCATTATTATTATTATTATTATTATTATTATTATTTTTGTGCAAAATTAACAAGCAAGAGCACGTGAGCTACTAAAATGAAGTATTTTTTTGTACCAGCACTACTATCTATCTATCTATCTATCTACCCTGTTCATATCCCTCGGTGGGGGGGGCCAAAAGCTTTTTGAATGACTCACTGGCCCGCGTTCGAACTGCTGCTTTAAGCAAACAGCGTTAGCAGGGTCTTTGTTTTAATTGAACTAGCAGCTCATGAATTCTCATGCTAGCTGTATATCTTTGATGTTGAAAATAAAAGATGGACAACGGTTTTGAAGATAACTTTTTGATATAACAGATTTAGATATACAAAAGCAAGTAATGCACAGAAACAGTGTGGGAATATCTTTGCAGGATGTGCAGAGATTTTGCAAGAAACTTTTAGCGGCTTGAGTTCGTAGAAACCCTAATTCGGAAATGATTTGGAAGACTGGAGAATTGAACGACATTTCCCTTGACTCCCGATATCTTGACGACATCTTGCGGGGCAAAAAGGCCAGCCAAGATGGTGGCCCGACACTTCCTTATTCCCGTTCGTACACTCGTGTGCACACCACGTCCCCTGCGGTCATCGTCTAAAGGAAAAGACAGCAAAAATAATGTTGCCAAAAGAGAGGGGAGGTTATGCTCTTGTTGGCGACACGTTTGTTTACCAGGACTAGCTGCTGGTCTTCGGTCAGTTCTCGTGTCCACGTTGTCTTTGGTCCATTGCCTTTGGCCAAAGTCTGCTGGCAGCTGATTTTGCGCTCTGATTCCCAGGTTGGAAAACTCTTCACAAACACAGGGAATCGCTTTCCATGAGGACATGGAAAAATAAATATAGTACAGCAATCCCTCTGTTATCGCAGCCCCACAGAGACGAGGTCCTGAACCTGGAAGGTTGGTGTGTACATAACAATTTAGCACTAAACATCTCAAAGACAAAGGAACTCATCCTGGACTTCATTGAAAGAGCATCACATTGCTTCACCAGCTGTTAGTTTTCCTTATAACATAGAGAAAAAAAGACAAAGTAAGAAGAGAAAAAGTTAGCAAGCAGTGAAAGGAGAGAGAGAGAAGAGAAAGAAAGAAAATAGAGGAAGAGAAAGACAAAAGAAAAGAAGCGAAAAGTAATCGAGAAAGAGAAAAAAGAGAGATAGAAAAATGAGACCAAAATCGAAGAAAAGGGAGAGAGAAAGAGAGAGAAACACACACAGAGAGAAAAAGAGTGATAAAGAGAGAAAGAGAGAAAAGAAAATGGAGAGAGAGAGAGAGAGAGAGAGAGAGAGAGAGAGAGAGAGAGAGAGAGAGAGAAGAAAGAGGACCTCACCCTGGACTTCCAGAGAAGCAGCTCTACGCTTGCCCCATGTACGTCAAAGGTGAATGGGTGGAGCAAATACCATCATTGAAATTCCTGGGGGTCCAAAACTCTACGGACTTATCCTGGACAACCAACATGACAGTCGTGGTCAAGTAGGCCCAGCAGCGTCTGAGAACAACTGAGCACAAGCCTGCTGGTCAACCTCAACCGCTCCACCATAGAAAGCCTGCTGACCTACGCTGTGTCAGTGTGGCACTCAAGCTGCTCATTAGCAGACAAAAAGAGGAGGCTAGGGTGACTAACACTGCACAAAAGATCGTTGGCAACCCACTGCCTTCCTTGACTGACATTTATATTTACAGACGTCTAAACAGAACAAAAGGCATCATAAAGGACATTACTCACCCCTGCTTCCATTTGTTCATTCTGCTACCCTCTGGCAGACAGATACAGATCAATTTAAGCAAGAACAAACACTAAGAGACAGCTTCTTAACTAAAGCTGTCACGATACTTAACTTAAATCTGCACTGAACTAATATACAGACGCTGCCCTCCTTACGAACGAGATAGGTTCCGGACGATCGTTCGTAAGTTGAATTTGTTCGTAAGTTGCTTCAGTGCTATATTTTGTATGTTTAAGGTTTGTATAAGTATGTTTAAGGCTTTTATAAGTAACCTGTATTGTTTCATACGAAAAAAATAAACATTTCATAAAATAATATGTTCTTTAAAGATGAATAAAGTTGAGTTTAACTTACTTTTGGAAGATGCACTTCAAGAGACCCCCCTCCTTGGTAAAAAGTGGCTGAAAAAAGCGTTCCGACCATTTTCTCAACCGCATCAAGCTCCCATATTCCACTTCCATTTCAAAAGAAACGGCTCGCCTCTTTTTGACACTTTACACCAACCATATTGAATGGATGCATGAGATATTAGACAATAGAAACGCCATGTTCACACGCCGGTAGCAGTGGAAAGAAAAACTACAGTAATGTCCTGTACTTGGAAAAATGTGCACACAATACAAAATCTAACTTACAGCAATGTCGGGATATTTTTCGACATCCCCAAAAAATGTTTGTATCTACCGTTTTACATAAGTCGAATGGTCGTGAGTAGTGAAGTGTCATCTGCACGTTTTAATCATATCAGGTCATCTGTGTTTGCACTGTAAATAACCAATAATCTGTTATTAACTAATATTAATCATTGATAGCTGCTGTCACAGTTGCTGCCTACTGGGTTTTTATATTGTGTCCTGTCTTGTGTTGTGTAAATTTAGATATATTTGTCTTTGTGTATTGGTTATTGCGCTACTTTTGAATGCTATGTTACTGATTCATTCTACGTTACTTTAAAATTCTACGTGTATACTGTATGTGCACTATATGGGGTAGCTATGAATATTATGACACTGCCTTATGACAATAGAGGCTTTCTATTCTATTCTATTCTATTCTATTCTTTTAATAGGGACTAGCATCACACCTTCATAAAAGCCCCAAGGGAAAACGTATCTTGTGAAAAATGAGGGACATGGTCATTTCATACCATGCAGGGACGTCCGTCCACAGTGGTCTCATCGAAAGCTTGTCCCACGGTAAAAAAGATGTGTGTGGTCCGCAAGCTGGTGGAGGTTTTGATGGACAGGTTGTCTTCCTGTTGGCTGATTTCCACACCGGGATTGGAGGCCGCCACCGCCGCCATTTTCCTCACCAGCATGTTCACGCCTGCAGCACATTAAAAGAGTATCACATTGCTTCCCTGCAGTTAGTTTTCCTTACAACTGGGGCCAGAGGCCCCTTCACGACCTCTCTGTTTCCAATTTTTGGTCCTGCAGTGAGATGGAAAGAACATTTGCTCATACCTGATCCTTTTTGAAACACACAAAGAAAAATGGGGGAAAAAAAAGAGTGAGGAAGGAAAAAAGGGGAAGAATAGAAAGAAGACAGAGATTAAAAGGAGAGAGAGCAATTGACAAGAAAGAGAGAGACAGAGAGAGAAAAAATGGAAAGTGAAAGATAGGAAAAAGAAGATTAAAAAGAGAGAGAGACAAACACAAAAAGACAGAGGAAGTGAGAGAAAGTGAGAGTGATTGAGGGAATGACAGAGAGCAAATGAGTGAGAAAGATAAAAAGAGAGAAAGTGAGAGAATGAGAGAGAGAAAGCCAAATAAAATAGAGCAAAAGAGAGAGAGAGAGAAAGAGAGAGAGAGAGAGAGAGACAAAGAAAGCAGAGAAGAGCGCCTAGTTTTGGCGAAGTATGGTGGACATTATTTAAATTGCAGCTCATTTTTCTGTTGCGCTTCTTAGGCCTGATCCAAACTCAAGGGCCGCATGTTTGACACTCTTTGACTAACCTTAAACATGTTTTTTGGAAAACCCTAAACCTATTTCTAACCCCTTGCCCTAAATAATGAATAAAAAAACACAACATGAACTCCTAAAACACTGAATGCAATGAATCAAGTCAGATATGTAACCAAATGGACTTCCAAATTCTGTTCTTACTCACCCAACGCTTTCAAAAGCTCCTCGAAACCTTCTGAAGACTTCATCTTCCATTTGCCAGAGAAATCGGTGATTTTCTTCTCCATTTTTACTAATCTTCTCCGATTGCTCCCTTCTTTCTTTCCTTTTTTCTTTGTGTGTGCTGCAAAAAATCTGCGGTGTGCTTGTGAGTGGCGCTCCTGTCTTCCTCTTTCCTATTGGCTGAGAGTCCAGGGGCCATTTTAGGTTCAGAGCTTTGGGGGTACTGAGCACCCAGAGCAAGGATGTGCAAACTACGGCCTGCCTCACAAAAATGGTCAAGTTAAGTCAAGTCATGTTTATTTGTATAGCCCTTTACCACAAGGGCTGCACAGACCACAGATTATATATATATATATACTGTATATATATATATATATATATATATATATATATATATATATATATATATACATACACAGTTGCTTGCAAAAGTATTTAGCCCCCTTGAACTTTTTACCACATTTCAGACTTCAAACATCAAGGTATAAATTTTCCTAGAACAGTTTTTTTTCGGATGCGAAATTCATGAGTTTGTTAACTCCCATGTCAGAACCCGGACAGACAGTGGACCCATTCACATTACGTTTTCACACAAGCTTTATTTTACGGAAATGCGGAAGTCATGAGTGGGAACACAAACGCCAGCGATTCCGCAATCGCTGGGCAGAGGAAGTGAGACGGAGAAGTCAGGCGCGGGAAAACCGGATACACGAGCAGATACCGGACAGGACGGGACAGAAGGGATCGATACCTGACACTGGACACATGAGCAAGATACCGGACAGGACGAGACAGACGGGATCGATACCGGATACTGGATACTTGAGCAAGATACCGGACAGGACGGGACAAACGGGATCGATACCGGATACTGGATACACCAGCAAGATACCGGACGGGACAGGACAGATGGTATCGATACCGGATACTCGATACACGAGCAATATACTGGACGGAACAGGACAGACGGGGTCAATACCGGATACTGGATAAACAAGCAAGATACCGGACAGAGTCAAAGTAAACGTCTTGCAAGTGCAGAGGTTCGTTGACGGACTGACAAGGGGTGAACGGGAGCACCGAGTTTAAAAAGGAGGGGAGCCAATCAGGCGAAGAGTAGCAGCTGGTGCCAAACAAGCGGGCCCAGGTGAGGGCAATGGGCAATCGTGACATTTCGTCTCGATTACTATAATGCACTACTCGTCGGTCTCCCGAAGGCCAAAAGCAGCTGGTACAAAATGCTGCAGCGAGGCTTTTATCTAAGACAAGATAATTTGATCACGTAACCCCGATTTTAGCTAACTTGCATTGGCTCCCCATTAGCTTTAGATGTGATTGTAAGGTTCGGTTGGTATTATACAAAATAATTCATGGACTTGCTCCCTCATATCTTTCAGATTTACTTCCCCCTATGTTCCGGTCCGGAGCCTTCGCTCTGAAAATGCTGGTCTACGAGTGATCCCAACCAAGAGCCAAGAAGAGATCTGCAGGTTTGAGAGCGCTCTCCATTCGGGCCCCACTGCTGTGTAATGCTCTTTCCCTTGAGATTCGATCTGCAACATCAGTGGAAAGGTTTAAATCTAGGCTTAAAACACACTTCTATTTTATAGCTCATAAATGACTTATATTTCATGTTAACATTGTCTGTGTATTATTTGTTATTGCAACATCCGTTGCAGCCTGGTCATCCTGGTAGGGGGATTACCTCATGTTCGGTCCCTTCTCAAGGTTTCTTCATTTGCCCTCATGTACGTTTTAGATCAGGGGATGGTGTAATAATAGTCTGTAGTTTGCAATAATCTGTGGCCTGTGCAGCCCTTTGAGACTCCTTGTGACAAATGGCTGTACAAATAAACATGACTTGACTATTTATTTCATTTTATATATATATATATATATATATATATATATATATATATATATATATATATATATATATATATATATACTGGACTGTCTCAGAAAATGTGCACATGCGCAGTCCATCCTTCTTTTTCATCTGCTGTCAAACATGAGGGCTAAGAGGGGACTATGTGTATTATTTAGTGCCTCGAGTGTTGGGAAATATTTGAAGCTATTATAGATTTATTGTTACAGATGGCAGGATCAATTCATAGAAGCCTTTGTTGAAATGAAATAGACATGAGAGAAAGAATAACTATAGAAAAGAGACATCAATACACGCTGCAAAACAAGCTAGCTGGCGCGTAGAAGGTAAAAAGATAGATAGATAGATAGATAGATACTTTATTCATCCCCGGAGGGAAATTCACATTTCCAGCAGCATCCCTGAGCTGAGAACAATACAATAATAAAGCAAGAAGAATACAATATACAAATACCCAGTGTGACGTGCAAATACCCACTGTAGCGTGTTATATAGAATAACTAAATAGTGCTGCACAGAATACATATTGCAATAAGATTCGGTAATATGCAATGTAGGTGGTGTGGTTTACTGTGGGCTTTTACTCTGCCGGGTAGAGTTAAAGAGGCTCATGGCATGAGGAAGAAAAGATCTCTTCAGTCTGTCCGTAGTACAAGACAGTGACAGCAGTCTGTCGCTGAAACTGCTCTTCTGTCTGGAGATAATGCTGTGTAGTGGATGCGATGGATTGTCCATGATTGACCGCAGCTTTTTCAGTGCCCGTCTCTCAGCTACTGTTGTTAGGCTGTCCAGCTCTTTGCCCACAACAGAGCTCGCTTTCTTAGCCAGTTTATCGAGACGAGAGGCATCCTTCTTCTTGACGCTGCCTCCCCAACACGCTGCCGCATAGAAGAGGGCGCTTGCCACTACTGTCTCATAGAATATTTTCAGGAGCTTTTTGCAGATTTTGAAGGAGGCCAGCCTTCTGAGGAAGTAAAGTCAGCTTTGCCCTTTCCTACATACAGGACTGTCTCAGAAAATTAGAATATTGTGATAAAGTTCTTTATTTTCTGTAATGCAATTAAAAAAACAAAAATGTCATACATTCTGGATTCATTACACATCAACTGAACTATTTCAAGCCTTTTATTATTTGAATATTGCTGATTTTGGCTTACAGCTGAAAAAAACTCAAAAATCCTATCTCAAAATATTAGAATACTTCCTCAGACCAAGTAAAAAAATAATTTTATAACAGCAAAACTAAATCAAACATTTGAAAATGTCCATTGATGCACTCAGTACTTGGTTGGGAATCCTTTTGCACGGATTACTGCATCAATCCGGCGTGGCATGGAGGCAATCAGCCTGTGGCATTGCTGAGGTGTTATTGATGCCCAGGATGCTTCGATAGCGGCCTTCAGCTCATTTGCATTTGTAGGTCTGGTGTCTTTCATCTTCTTCTTAACTATACCCCACAAATTCTCGATGGGGTTCAGGTCAGGGGAATTAGCAGGCCTATCAAGGACAGTGATGCCATGGTCAGTGCACCAGTTACTGGTGGTTTTGGCACTGTGGGCAGGTGCCAGATCATGCTGGAAAATGAAATCCTCATCTCCATAGAGCTTTTCAGCAGATGGAAGCATGTAGTGCTCTAAAATCTCTTGGTACACAGTTGCATTTACTCTGGACTTGATGAAACACAGTGGACCAACACCAGCAGCTGACATGGCTCCCCAAACCATTGCTGACTGTGGGAACTTCACACTGGATTTCAAGCAACTTGGATTTTGCTCCTCTTCAGCCTTTCTCCAGACTCTGGCGCCTTGACTTCCAAATGAAATTCAAAACTTGCTTTCGTCTGAAAAGAGGACTTTGGACCACTCTGCAACTGTCCAGTGCTTCTTCTCCATAGCCCAAGTCAGACGCTTCTTCCGTTGTCTTGAGTTCAGAAGTGGCTTGACCATGGGAATACGGCTATTGTAGCCCATTTCCCGGACACGTCTGTGAACTGTGGCTTTTAATACCTGGACTCCAGCTTCAGCCCACTGTCTTTGAAGCTCCCCCAAATTCTGGAAGCGGCTCTTCGTCACAATTTTGTTAAGGCTGCGGTCATCTCTCTTGGTTGTGCAGCGTTTCCGGCCACATTTTTCCCTTCCAACAGACTTTTTGTGGATATGCTTTGAAACTGCACTCTGTGAACAGCCTGCTCTTTGAGAATTTTCCTTTTGTGTCTTACCCTCCTGATGGAGGGTATCAATGATGGTCCTCTGGACAGCAGTCTTCCCCATACTTGTGATTTAGTTTACTGAACCAAGCTGAGTGTTTTTAGGCTCAGGAAACCCTCGCAAGGTGTTTCGAGTTAATTAGATGATTCAGGTGATTAGTTGAATAGCCTACTTGTATACTTTTTCATGATATTCTAATATTTTGAGATAGGATTTTTGAGTTTTCTTAAGCTGTAAGCCAAATTCAGCAATATTCAAATAATAAAAGGCTTGAAATAGTTCAGTTGATGTGTAATTAATCCAGAATGTATGACATTTTTGTTTTTTTAATTGCATTACAGAAAATAAAGAACTTTATCACAATATTCTAATTTTCTGAGACAGTCCAGTATATATATATATATACTATATACTATATATACAAGTATGGGGAAGACTGCTGATCTGTCTGCTGTCCAGAGGACCATCATTGATACCCTCCATCAGGAGGGTAAGACACAAAAAGAAATTTCTCAAAGAGCAGGCTGTTCACAGAGTGCAGTTTCAAAGCATATCCACAAAAAGTCTGTTGGAAGGGAAAAATGTGGCCGGAAACGCTGCACAACCAAGAGAGATGACCGCAGCCTTAACAAAATTGTGAAGAAGAGCCGCTTCCAGAATTTGGGGGAGCTTCAAAGACAGTGGGCTGAAGCTGGAGTCCAGGTATCAAAAGCCACAGTTCACAGACGTGTCCGGGAAATGGGCTACAAAAGCCGTATTCCCATGGTCAAGCCACTTCTGAACTCAAGACAACGGAAGAAGCGTCTGACTTGGGCTATGGAGAAGAAGCACTGGACAGTTGCAGAGTGGTCCAAAGTCCTCTTTTCAGACGAAAGCAAGTTTTGCATTTCATTTGGAAGTCAAGGCGCCAGAGTCTGGAGAAAGGCTGGAGAGGAGCAAAATCCAAGTTGCTTGAAATCCAGTGTGAAGTTCCCACAGTCAGCAATGGTTTGGGGAGCCATGTCAGCTGCTGGTGTTGGTCCACTGTGTTTCATCAAGTCCAGAGTAAATGCAACTGTGTACCAAGAGATTTTAGAGCACTACATCTGCTGAAAAGCTCTATGGAGATGAGGATTTCATTTTCCAGCATGATCTGGCACCTGCCCACAGTGCCAAAACCACCAGTAACTGGTGCACTGACCATGGCATCACTGTCCTTGATTGGCCTGCTAATTCCCCTGACCTGAACCCCATTGAGAATTTGTGGGGTATAGTTAAGAAGAAGATGAAAGACACCAGACTTACAAATGCAAATGAGCTGAAGGCCGCTATCGAAGCATCCTGGGCATCAATAACACCTCAGCAATGCCACAGGCTGATTGCCTCCATGCCACGCCGGATTGATGCAGTAATCCGTGCAAAAGGATTCCCAACCAAGTACTGAGTGCATCAATGGACATTTTCAAATGTTTGATTTAGTTTTGCTCTTATAAAATTATTTTTTTACTTGGTCTGAGGAAGTATTCTAATATTTTGAGATCTATTGCATCAGAAATACTACAAAAGATAACTTCAATAATACTAGAAAAATACCACAGATGTACTTCAAAAAATATAATATAAAAATACTCCAAAATACTCCAAAATAAAAGTAAAATAATACTATGAAAATACAATTGAAATACTAACAAAAATACAACTCAAGTAATACTACAAAAATACTACAGACACACTACCAATATTCTATATGTCTATCTATCTATCTATCTATCTATCTATCTATCTATCTATCTATCTATCTATCTATCTATCTATCTATCTATCTATCTGTCTATCTGTCTATCTGTCTGTCTGTCTGTCTGTCTGTCTGTCTGTCTGTCTGTCTGTCTGTCTATCTATCTATCTATCTATCTATCTATCTATCTATCTATCTATCTATCTATCTATCTATCTATCTATCTATCTATCTATCTATCTATCTATCTATCTATCTATCTATCTATCTATCTATCTATCTATCTATCTATCTATCTATCTATCTATCTACCCTGTTCATATCCCTCGAGAGGGGCGACCGACAGCAAGACAAATACAGACAAAAACAAAGAAAATAAAAAAACAAAAAAGAGCAAAATTCACACAAAAAAAATTGGAACATGGTCAACCCAAATGCCCAAACACCCAAACAAGTTAAGCACCTCGGCACTCAAGTTGGTCATGCTTTCGTCCCTCCAGATGAAAAGGGACACAAGAAAGCGGCAATGTCACTCGGGTCAGGGTGACACAACACACCCCTGTCTCACACCAGTCAACACAGGGAACCACTCACTTGTCTCACTCCCTACTCTTACACATGCTCTGCTGTTCACATAAAACATCTTTAATGCTTCCAACAACTTTCCACCCACTCCATACATTACCATCATTTGCAACAACACCTCCCTATCAACTCTGTCATAGGCCTTTTCCAAGTCATGAAAGCCATATAAACATCCTTACCTTTTGTAAAATATTTCTCACACACCTGTCTTACTCCAAACACCTGGTCCACACATCCTTTCCTTTCCTGAAACCACTCTATTCCTCCATCACTATCTCATCTGTTCTTCCTCTCACTCTTTTAATCAAGACTTTACCACACAGCTTACCCGGCACAGACAACAAACTGATACCTCTTGAACTGCTACATTCATACTTATCACCTTTACCGTTATACAATGGCACCACACATGCACGACACCAATCAAGAGTAACCACACCACTCAAAACGTATACATTCAACAAGCGTACTAACCAGTCAATCATAGCCGTGCCACCTTTCTTCAAGCATTCAGCAGTATAACTATCCAACCCAGACGCCTTACCCCCTTTCATATCTTTCAATTGCCTCTTTCACCTCCCATGTTTCCACAGGCTTCACATTTAAATCACCCAACACGGGCATTTTTATTTATTATTGTTTAGCCTATATCAACCATCAACATGATATCTACCGGAAATCATTTTGTCATGCGAAGCTATCGACGTGATACCACCAATCGACTTGACTTCTCTCCCATCCTCCACATTTAGCAACTCCTCAAAATACTCTGCCCATCTCGTCCTGACTGCACTACCGCTAACCAGCAATCTACCGTCCTTATCTTTCACTTTCTCTTCCTTTCCAGACTCGCTCTTTCTTACTCTTTTCACTTCTTTCCAGAATACTTTTCTCCTTTCCTTAAAGTTCACTCCTATCTTCCGACACCATTTTTTTTGGTTTGAACAAATTTATTGACACTAATAACAGCAAACAAACAATCTGAGGTTTGAACAACCCTTCTCGACAATCTTAACAGCAATCAAGCATATTCACAATTTCGTTATATAACATCTTTTTTAGTTTCAATAGATCCGTCCAGTCCAAAATCGATTGTTTTTTTGGTCTGAACAAATCCACCGACACCAACAGCAGCAAACAAACACGACAATCTCAACATCAAACAAGCATATTCACAATTTTGTTATATCTGACAATATGACGTGACAATATGACGTTTTAACATTTTTTCCTGACATTTTCAACATCAATTAAACAATTTCAGAGTTATTATCTTTTAACAGTAGTTAACCAAAGTGTAAAGGGCAATACTATTGTGCAAGGGCATAGCTCTGCCATCCCACCCTCCCTAGCAGCATCCTCCAGTCCTCAGTGTGGGTCCTCTCCCTTCTCACTTCTATTTTCTACAACCAGTCCGTTGCTGCCGGGGCCCCCACAAAGTAGCTCCGGTTCCCCCCTCCGGGTGGGCGCAGACGATTCTTCTTTATCGCTGATTGTATGGTATCTGCAGCCATTTGGAGCACAGCCACGGGGGGGATCTGCCTGCACCTCCATACCAGCAGGTTTCTGGAGGTCCAGATGGCGTCCTTGATGGCGGCGAGAGTGAGCCAGTCCCTGGCAAAGTCGTTCTGTGACCTCCTCGACCGACTCAACCCGTAAAGCACGTACTGTGCGTCAGGGACCTCCCCTGCTGGCAAGTCCAGGAATTTTCCTAGTTGGTCGGCCATTGTCCACAGGTCCTCGGCCGGTCAAGGAGGTGAACATGGATCCCCGTCAGCGTAGTGACCTCGTCTTAATCCATTTTTATTTCTTGACATTTCTTTTCAAGATAATAAAATAAAAATGATGCCATAGCTTGAAATCTTGATCTTCACAGGACTGTGTCTTGAGTTGTTATGATTTCTACAGCCCGGTGTTATCCGAGAAATGCATCCCTGCCGAGATCTGCATCCCCTCGCTACTACAACCACTTTTACCTCGTTTTATCTCACTTTTAGGGAATGTAATGGCGAACATATAACCAAAACCACTTCGTCTTGCATTTGTTGGGAATGTAATACAACTTAAACCATTCCGTCTTTGTTTTTGTTGTGAACGTAATCGAACGGTAAATCCTCCCCCCCTCGCGTGAACACGCATTCTGCTGCGCTTCCAACAAAAACGATCGTATTCTATATAAAACGCTTATTAAAACAATAAAGCGAGCTAATTATAACAATTGGGAGATCTTAGTCTATATAACGCGTTTATTTAAACAATAAAGTGCGATCGTATTCTACAAAATGCGTTTGTTAACACGGATGAAAAAGTCAAAAGCAATCGCAGCAGAATGCGCGTTCACGCGAGGGGGTTGGGGGTGGGGGTGTTGCGTAGGAGTCGGATTTGGGCACAACACCGGCTCGGGAGCTTTTATACCCGTGGTCCACACGAGAAAATGACGCAGAAATGACGCGATGAGGAAGCGAAGCAGTCGCCGGCGTCTGTTTTGCGGGCATACCACCGATTAACAGCGGGTTGGCCAATTTTACGCATTTTCCATCACGAGCAACCACGGGCAAAAAAAACCCCGCAAAATTTTAGCCGTGATTCAGCCGCAAACGGCTGTGTGACCGGCCCCTAAGTTTCTTGTTTTTCCCTGCATTTTTAAAAAAGGTCTGTGTTCGTTTCTTTGTCATCTCCCACCATTGTGCTCGTGAATCTTGAAGGGTCTGCCAGTCTTTGTACAGCTCCCTGTATTGTGCGGCTAGAGCCTCATCCTTACAGCAGGGAGCAGTTTAACTTCCACAAACCCTTCCCAACAGTCATACCTGAAGGGAATGAGAGAGAGCAGGACAGTAGCAAGTGATCCGAAAAAAAAACAGGAATTAAACTTGCATCACTCAGTCCTAAACCCCTTGTAAATATGTAGTCTATTCGAGAGGCTCTGGCATTGTCACTACTGAACCAGGTGAAGCCCTCCTCTCTTGGATGTATGGATTTGAAACAGTCCTCCAGTTTAAATGTTCGGCACGTGTCTTGTAATAAAGTTGATGTTTTATCTACTTTAAACTCCTCATCGGTCCTCTTTCTATCCTTCCTACTTAGAATACAATTAAAATTTCCTCCCAGGATTAGTGGTTGATGGCCTAGCATATGCACTGAATGTCCTCTAAGAGTTCGTACCTGAGTTGTATGTCGGGATGGCCGTATATGTTAATGAGGTTAAAATCGTTCCCTATATAGGAAAGTCTTGCTAAGATTGCGCGTCCGTCTCTCATCACAGTACTCCCCTTTATGATGAGTTGAGGGTTGTTTATTAAAATGGCTACCCCATCGTTACGGTTTTCATTCGAGCCACTCCACAGTGACGGATATGGCCAAATCTCTTCCCACTGTTTATAATTTTTTAGAAAGGGGATGCAGCATTCTTGTAGTAAAAACACATCCGTTCTGATAGTTTTTAAGAACGATAAAACGCTGTGAGCCTTAACCTTTGATCTCACACTTCTCACATTGAGAGTAGAGAATGTAATGTTCATAAGTGTTGTTAAAGTATTTAAACTACTAAGACAAAACCGGGGGATCCGAGTCCATTCTTTGGTGATCATCGAGAGTGTCACCTGTGTCAGACTCACCACTTAAGAGCAGTACCTCATTTGGAGACTCACCGGGGAAAACTCTGGAATCCTCTGACTCTCTGTCTGTGGTTCCAGGTCTTCCCTTTTTTTCTGGGTTAGGGGGTGAGCCAGAGGACCTATCGAGGGGTCTCTTACATCCCTGCCCACAAAGGGTCAGATTTTTTCCCTCCCCGACTTCCTCCGGCTCAACTTCATACAGTTCCCTTGTGGGCTTTTTCATCGGCGATCGGCTTTCTTCTAAATGCCTTCTCTTTGTTTCCGGTGTTTTCACCACCCCCAATTTTGTCTTACTTTTACCCCTCTTTCCAGTGCCCGTATGGGTTTTTGGAGAGTCGTTCGCCTTTTCGATTTGTTTGTCTTTTCCAAATCCCGGTAGTGGCATAGCAAACAATTTTGCTATTTTGGACTCTCTTCCAGGCCCTTCCTGATTAATATGTGTTTTTGGAGTGGCAGTTGCCTTTTCTATTTGTTTGTCTTGTCCAAATTCAGGTATTGTATGAAAAATCAAATTACAATTTCCAGGTCCTTCCTGACTCAAATTTGATTCTTTGGTCTCTCCTCCAGGGGTTTTGGGAGGGACATCTGTATTTTCAATTTGTTTGTCTTGTCCATTTTCTTTGTGCATTTCTTGTTCATCTTCATTGGGTATTTCCATAACTTTATTCATTTCCTGTTCATTCTCAATGGTTATTTCCACAACTTTATTCATTTATTGTTCATTTTCATTTGGTATTTCCATAACTGTATTCATTTCATTGTCTTTGTTATCTTTATTCATTTCATTGTCTTTGTTACATTTATTCATTTCATTATCTATGTTGTCTGACATCATTTTATTGTCTTCCTAGCTTTCAACTTGTTAGCAAACGATTTCGGGCAGTTCCTATGGAGGTGGTTCGTTTCTCCACAGAGATTGCATTTTCTGCTATTGGTACATTCCTCAAAGGAATGTCCAATTGTCCTGCACTTTCCACCAAAAATTCGATCACATACCTCAGCCAGATGCCCATGCTCACCACATTTGCGACAGAGTTTCGGTTGTCCTTGATAGTGGATAAAGCCACGGTTTTCCCCCAGGACTATCATCGACAGGAGGTGTTTCAGTTCCTGAAAGCCCTGAGGATCTTGCCATTGCTGGATGGGTATCCTCCAGGCACAAGTCCAAACGTTTTTCCCATCCCTCACCTTCATAGCCTAGCCTTTTATCGAGCAATATCTACTCATCCAATAACAGATGTCATCAGCATTCACCACTTCATTAAACATTCTGACAATAACTATCTTGCTAGCATTATCAGTCAGCTTCTCCACTGTAAATCCAGAAAGCGATTCCAAAACTCTTGATAAAGAGCCGCCATTACAAAACTTACATCAAAGCCTTTGCCAGAAGGCAACCTTATGACGGAATTTAACTCCTCCGGTTTAAACTTCAGAATTTTTTTAAATAAACTTGTTCATAAAATCAAGTCTTGACATTCCTACATCTTTGAACAAGAATCGTACGCAGTTATGTCTCCGCCCGCCGGCAGGACTCGGCTGCTTTACTTCTAGCTCTGTCAAAATGGTTCGAATTGTAAAATTAATAGTTAACAACACACTCAAAGCCGACGCAAAAGAGAGTATAAACGCAGAGAACGAGCAGTGCTAACCTGATCCTTCCGCCACCATTCATCATTTGCTTTCCTATTCGCTGCTTCCACTACCGCTTTTACCAACCTTTTCTTCACTTTATACCTTTCATACGCATCACCACCCTTATTTTACAGTCACTCCTCAAAGGCAGGTCTCTGTCACAGCTTCATCATTCCACCATTCATTTCTGTCAGAGTTTATAAAGATATAAACTCATTGCAGGCGGAATTATTCAGGTCCAAGCATTTAAGGAAAAAGGGGGGAAAGGAGTGCCTGACCTCCAGCTTTTCCTGGGAAGCAAATATGTCTCTCTCGACTTCCAAAACGCTGTGGGCCCACCCAACAACCCGAAAAGTCAAGCGATGACCTGGTTCTGGATTGGCTCATTTTTGCGGAAGCTAAAGCTTGAACCAAACAATCGTTTGATTCCAGTTTCATCTAACTTGCCACCAACACATCTCTTTATTCGGGATTTTTTTAAAGAAGTTTGATTTAGAAACACAAGAATGTCCCACTTTACAAAACCACAGGGCCCTTATTGCTATTGTGCAAGGGCGAGCAACAGTAAGACCTGTGCGGGGGCTTGCGCGGTATATTGAGAAGTCGCACATAAACAGGAAATGGAGTCACACATCAGTGTCATATTACATTACAATGAAATCAGACTGAAAACGTAGAAATAGACTGATCTTTGTAACGTGACTATGTGTGTGTGTGTGAGATGATTATTTGTATACTAGGAATATAAAGACAGGTTAAACAAGTCAATTTCATAGCATGGGAGTCTGAGAAATACACACTTAAAATAGCTAACTTTACAATTTCTTTTTGTAATACCTCGACCAACTTTTCTCATTCCACACACTTTTTTCGCACTCCTCAACACTGCCTCTTTAACCACTTCCATTCCATTTCCACACTCTCAACTTCTCTTCTACTAATGTGTTTATACTCTTCCCCTATCTTCTCTTTCTGACTTATTCAACTCTGACATTTTCATCTCTTCCCTCAGACTCTTTTTATAACAAGCCCTCCACGATCATCTATTCTCATTTTTCCTTCCACATAAAAATGATCAGATATACCACTCATTTCACCTCTGTCAACATGCACACCCAACAATCTACTTAACATCTCTTTCATAACCACTACATAATCCATCAGTGCTCTGTCCACCATCTCACCACCATCCACTCTGACAAAGGTATACTTATTCACGTCCTTCTTTTTAAACAATGTATTTGCAATCACCAACTCATTTTCCACACACAATGGCGGCGCAGTGGTTAGCGCATGTGCGGCACAGTTCATGTCATGGGAACCTCCTGCGCGGGTTCGAATCCAGCTCCAGACTTCCTGTGCGGAGTTTGTATGTTCTCCCCGTGCTTGCGTGGGTTTCCTCCTGGCACTCCAGTTTCCTCCCACACTCCAAAAACATGCCATTCAGGTGAATTGGTCGGTCCAAATTGTCCCTAGGTGTGAATGTGCGAGTGAGTTGTCTGTCCCCGTGTGCCCTGCGATTGGCTGGCAACCAGTTCAGGGTGTCCCCTGCTCACTGCCCGATGATTGCTGGGATGGGCTCCAGCACCCCCGCGACCCTACTGATGATAAGCGGTGCAGCTGATGAGATGAGATGAGATGAGAACTCAATCAATTTCTTCCCACTCTCATTTCTTCCTGGTATTCCATATCTACCTACCACATTTTCAACCATTCCATCACACACTCTAGCATTTAGGTCACCTAGTATTACCGCTTTCCAACCTTCTTTTGCACTTGCTACACAATCGGAAAAATCCTTCCAGAGCTCCTCTCTCTCTTCAGCACTTCTTTCTGAACCAGTTCCATATGCACATATAAACATCCATACTTCTATACCCCCCTCTAATCGCACCCACATCAATCTCGAAGATATCTCTTTCCACTCTACCAGTTTTTCCTTTGCTTTCTCACTCACAAGCACAGCCACTCCTTCTCGAGCATGTCCACCCGTAACTCCAGACTTTCTACCATACATACCTCCAAGCTGTAATTCACCCTTTCCTTTCATCTTTGTTTCTCTCAAGGCTAACACATCAAATATTCTACTAGAGAAATACTACAAAAAAAACAACTGCAGAAATACTAAGAAAAATATGACAAAAATACAACTAAAATAATAATACAGATATACTACACAGATACTACTGTAGATACACAGTGTTAGGCACTAAATGTACTGAACCATTTCAAGGCAATGGTGTATTTATGGCGCTGGGTTATTAACATTTTGGTTTTGTTTTTCTTTTTTTCATCTAGCGTTTTTAATAATATTTTACACTATCCTGTTCCTTATAAAGGAAAATGGAGTTTTCAAAATGGGGTTTTGGGGTTTTTAAGGGTTATTGATCTATCTCCGTTATTCATTATCCATTATCCGTTATCGGTCAGTTCATAATACGCTACAAAGCCTAGGAGTCGGGACACTTACTCTCAGCCAAAAGGCCAAGCTAAGGTCCTAGCCCTAAAGCCTTGCTGCGATCATTGCGAATGCACCGTTCCCGGAGGTACTGCAATACCGGGCCGATGCATGGAGTGGACAGAGCAAGCTCATATTCCATCTCCGAAATGCAAAAATCAAAGATTGTAACTAAATAAATAGTAGACAATCTCTTTGCTACCACATAGATAGTACACAATTCTAGAACCATAGTTTTCAAAATGGTAAATGTTCTAGGGGTGCTTGGATTGAATTTGGGGATGACCATATGTGAGGCCCCGGTCAATATTAGGGGAAGGCGCGGTTTTAATTGACGGAGCCATGCTCGTCTTAGTGGTCGCCAGCAGATGGCGGTAACGTCTGATCATCATCATTCGGAACTTTCTTAATTAAACAAGTGCGTATGGGCTGGTGTACAAAAGAGAGAGATAGAGAGAGAGAGAGGATGAGAAATATCGAAAGAGCTAGGAAGGGAGAGAGAGAGAGGGAGAAATAAATATAGTGAGAGAAACAGTTAGTGTGTGATAAATATAGAGACAGTGATAGAGGAAGAAAGAAAAAAAAAGAAAGAAAGAAAGACGGATAGAGAGAGAGAGAGAGAGATGGAGAGAGAGAGAAAGAGAAACAGAAAGAAAGAGAGAGAATGAAATACAGCTACAAAGTCTATGTGAGTGACGCCTGCCTTTGGTGACATCAGGTGGACAGATTTAAGACTACAGCTCGCGGGCTGCACGTTGAAATCCCTCGTCTGTTGTTTTCTGTAATGTGTGCAGTACCCGTTCTGCGCTACTTTTGTGACGTTGTTCACATTTGAAGCCGTAATATTACATTTTTTAAATTTCTTTTTTCCTTCTATTTCAAAATTTGAAACAGTATTCAAAGCAACATTTTAGGCAAACAAACCACAGGAAATATTTTGGCCTCCACCACATTCCTTAAAAACATCAACCGATAAGTCGGTCAAGTATTTGTCTTAAGCCGCGCCCATCACGCATGACGTCATGTCGCATGTGACAGACCAGGAAGGGCAGCACAATTTTCTTTCGGGACTCAAGAGGAAAACATTCCCCTTTTGTATTGTTGCGCACCCCAAAAAGCAAGTATTTATCTTAAAAATATAACACTTTTACACTCCTTTATTGTTTTGTGGGACGTAACATTACAACTGTAGCATTTTACATTTTTCATTATTTAAAGTGACAGAAAAAGGTTTAGAAATGCTTGTAGCGCTATTTTGTTTGATTTTTAATTTAAGTTTCCGCCATTTGAAATTATGAATTAAAACCTTGACTCGTTGACTTTGGAAATTCTGAGTTACAACGTTGAATTGTTGGCTTTCTCTTACGTTCTGTTACAATGTCATAGAGCATTGAATCGCGTTTGTTTGTTTCGAGCGTCTTCGTTTAGCTGCTCGCATCCTGCTAACTAGCCACTAAGCTAGCGATGCTGAGATAGCTGAGCACAATAAGTATGACAGAATCTTTTTTTATTCTTTACTCTTTTATGCAATTTGAATGTGTGTGCAGGCCTAAATTAGAATCAAAACGTTCTACAGAGGAGACAAGATGTCGTTCGCCCAAGGAGACGGTTACCGCTCAGTCCTTCGGGACTTTGGCGGCCTCATCCAGACCTGCTCGTCCAATATACAAAAGATTACGCAAAATAGTAAGTTCTAATGATTGCAAATGCGTCTTTCAACGTACCAGGAATTCTGGCACATATTCTAGGTCATCTTTGCACCATCTATATGTTTCTGCAGCATTTTAACGCTTAAAAAAGGTTTTCTTGTGGTAACAAACATTTATTGACAGTTAATGGTTTTTATGAATGGTGTTGTTGTATGGTTTACAAGCATAATGGCTCTAGGAGCCAGTTCCCTTTGGGATAGTGATTTTCGATACTGAACTTAATTGCTCATTGAAGAATTAATGGCGGGAGCCAATTTCCCACCAATCAGCAGCTAGCTCTCATTCGAGATCTGTCTTTCCAGGAACGTAATGGCTCTGTGAGACAGCTTTTTGAAGTGAACATACTAGCCGAGTCCTCTCAATCAGGGCAGGAATGTGTCGATTAAGAACAAAATTGCTCTATAAGCCGACTCCCCACCAATCAGGAAATGGTGATGTGCCGATGGCAAACTTAATGGCTCTATGAGCTGGCCTTTGTTTTATGGTACCAAACTGGGCAGAGAGCAGCCCATGATATTTTTATTCTCTGAGGTAGTGGTCAGGTTGAAATGAGTCAATTATATTGCTGTTGGCTCTGTAAGCCTGCAGTGGCCTTCAGACTGCGCTGAGAGCATCCAATGATGCTTTGCATAGAATAATTTAAAAAGAGGCCTGAATATGAGTTTGGAGTCCCTTAGAATGCGATCCGATCAGACAGAGAGTGCCTTTGTTTTTTTGCAGCCATGTGATGTGACGGTCACATGCTGCCTTTTAAGCCACTCACTCGCAAACCGTCCTAGATTAATCCATTCGCTCCTTTTGCCAAGCTCTTCAGGGAAAAAAGCATTACAAGAGTTTTGCACTTTCTGCAATGACATTTCTGTATTCAAGACTCAATACGATGGCAGTTTCGAATCTTTTCACGTTTGTTTGGATTGACAATAAAGACTACTTATAATTTATGTTTCCGTGGCATGAAAAGGGGTGAATGATGAGTAAATTATTTAATGTTAGTTTAGATTTGTTATCGTTCTGTTTTTACTGTTGGACTCCTGTAAAGGAGATTGCTTAGGATGCCAGGGTTGTTCCTTTTTTGACTATTGTGGCACTGTTTACATGAATGTCATTATTGGCTTATCTTGTTGCGATTCCTTGATGTGTCGCAAAGGAGATTTAATTGATAGAAAGGGCTCTATAGGGCATATGAAGTTATTTTTCTAGAGTCCTTGCAAGCTCAAATAACATTGCTGTCTTCTCGACTTATTTTGAGTTTCAATCAAACTACAAACTTAACAATTGGTCCTTTGAGCCGGATATTGGACATCTTCAGGGTTTTTGTACAGTCCTCCCCTGTCCTCCTTGCAAGCTCAAAATCCATTAATGTATTCTCTACTTATTTTAAATGTCTGTTAAACTATAAGCATAGCATTTTGTCCTTTGAGCAGGATATAGCAAAAAAATGTCCACTACATGTCCAGCTGGTTTTGGATGATGAATATTCCTTCTTTTGTCCTTAAGGATGATTTTGGTTGTAAATGTTCACAGTTGTTGGTTAAAGAAAATAAGGAAGCTCTTAAAATACTTTTTGGGGTTTTGATTTTCTTTCTTTTCCTTGCCTAGCTACTCAAATCAAGAACATGGTGAGCCAGTTGGGGACCAGACAAGACAACAGTGAGCTTCAGGATCGACTGTACGTATCCCATAAACTGTTCGCTCGTCTGGCTCGCATGAAAGGCGCATTATTTTATAAGATGCACCCCCACCCAAAAAAAAAAAAAATCGTCTTTTTTCTATTGTTTTTCATATATAAGGCACACTGGACTTGGTGTTAGAACTACAATAGGAGCTACTGTTTTTATTTGTGTATGGAAAGTGCTATATAGATCTATGATATGATTTAATTGTAAGATGCATTAGAACCCCTTTTGTACTTAAAAAAACAACATACCATATTTTTATGAACATGGGGCACACATAGGGTCTTACATTGTGCATGTGCGACCTGTGTGTGTTGTAAGGAGGACTCAATAGACGACACCATGCAAACGTGAAAGGGTAATGGGTGTTACTTCATGCGCTGGACATCAGTGTGAACTGGCCGTTCAAGGTGGGGCTGCGAGTGGCGTTAAAGCGATGGAGACCACAGTTTAAGTATGAGTGGAAGGCAGCGCAGAGGGGGTTACGCCACTATTTGCAAATGTAGATGCTTGGCCTAACGAAGGGTTATATATATATATGGCTCGGAGATAAGAAACTTGACTACAGCTCTTTTCTCCGTGGCGTTTCAAAGTCATGATCAGGCCGCGGTTAAGATACCTGTATAGGCAAAACTGCACTGAGGTTCAGTCAAGTATAGATAGTGCACATTTTTAACCACAGTTTAGTCAGGGTTTTACACCAACATACCCTGTTTTTGCGAAGAAATCCTTTAAAGGGAAGCTCATTAAACTATGTATGTTGAGATACTTTATGATGAAAACCCACAGAAAAAACTCAAACACTCAACACCAGCAAATCACTCTGACCAAATTGTTTTGGGTGAGCAGAAGAGGTGGGCGTAAAGCATTCTTTGCTCTTTCGCTCAGTGCAATCTGCACCAAATACGACAATATCCTTATTGTTTGCAGTATTTTGTGACATTATTACAAAAGATCTTTGAAGAGCGGGTTTGGTGGTTTTGTTGTTTTTTTTTTTTTTTTTTCTTAAAATATAATGTTGGGCTCTTGCAAAAATTTTAATTCAAAAGTTTTGCTTTTATGGCTCTTTGGGCAGAAAAAGATTGCCGACCCCTGGGCTAACATTGTTGGGTTTGTTACTGTTGTTGGAGCTTTCGCAAAAGCCAACATCATTTCTGAGGAGCTGCGTGGCATGCAAAGTGACTCTGATGGTGAGGAAAGTGAACCTGGCATGTTTAGCAGAAAGTTAGCGCAGAAACAGAGGATGAGAACTTCAATGGGTTTTATTGATAACGAAAATGTTAATAATTTGAAATGAATACTTAGGCCCTCAACGTACTGCAGGCTAACCGGCGGGCCATAAGACTGTTGAGAAGCAAATATGTGTCTTCACGATGTCACCTGTCACATATAATTGGAAAGCTCAAACTCAAGATATGATGACCATTTCAAAATGTCTGGAACAAGGTACCCAAAAACTATAAAGCCTGCATAACTCACCCAAAAAGTTATGAGTATTCCACTCATGAAGCAATTCTTCCCCCCCCCCCCAAAAAACGGCCTAAAAGCATTCCGGCATCGTTTGACGATCCTTGTCGTAATTCATTTGTTTTACCTCATAATTCCCTTAAAAAGTATCAGATTTTTAAAAATGATTTCCAATATGGCCCTTAGCATGTGACCTATCGCTTGACGCTACTCTTTCCCCAAAAAAATAAAAAATAAATAAAATAATTACACTCATCGCATTGACTCTAATTATCAGTCAGTAGTGACAGATTAAAATATTGATTGATACATTGGTTAGCCAACGAAATTCTCAACATAAATTTATGCATATTTACGACGTGTATTCAAATCAGAGACAAAAATAAACGTGCGTATTGGAACTTAGGATCAATTTTTGCTCGCGATTATTACGTGCAAGTGTGCACAATCAGTAAATGACTTCTGGAGTGAGAAGTCAAAGATTTACAACTCTTTCACAACGTTTAAAAATCTGCTTAAGTAAAACACAAGGTTGCAGAGGTTTTAGAGCTGTAAACTGGTCACCTTCAAATGGCCACTTTTGTAAACGCTTTGACATATAGTCTTTCAGATTGTGATCAAATTTGACCCGAACTCGTAAGGGCTCATGCTATTGTCTCAACTCTTTCTCTAAGATGCCTATGCTACACCCATCTGCAGGCATGTGATTGCAAAAATACAAATACAGGCGAGAATACAAACCTCCTATTTCTGTCTGTTCCAAGTTAGATTACTCAATATTAGCAGTGATTATTTCAATATTGAACCAAACTTCAGGGTGAAACCTTTCAAAAGAGACCAAAACGGTCCATAATCTCCAGACTGTTTAATTACAGCATTCAGTTTACTTTGGGTATGTCTTGGATTAGGATTTGACAGGATTGTTAAAAAAACTGTTTTGCTCCCACTGAATTATTAAATACTCACAATTGTCTGTGTTATTGTCAGGCGGACATAGTATATGCGGAGAAAATGAGGCGTAATCGAATGACGTGAGCGGGGCGAGGAGTGTCACAAGAGATTGAAGGGAGTTGAAGTTCAGTGTTGCGTTTTCAATAAATGGGTGCTGACTTTGTCGCTCTCAAGGGTTTTATGTGTAATTTTTTTTAACGAGTATTGATTCCAAATCTCCCCAAAATGACATGTACAGTAGCAGAAGACCCCTGTTATCAATAATCAGGTGCGTCGTATGTATGTGTACAGAAATAGAACCAGCTAGAGACTGTGCCTTATAACACTGTGTGCCCTATGGGCCTGAAAATATGGTGTGTATGGATATAATATACTGTCATACCTCTACCGTTAGTAGGCTTGTAACCTGAAACATTTGTACGTAGAGGCGCCTTTTCAATGTAAATTCGCTAATGCGTTCCAAGAAATGAACAATTATATATTTTTTTTGAATAAATGATAAAAAAAAAAAAGTATCAGAACATGAAACAAGTTACAAAAAAAATTCCAATACCAAACAAAAAACTTAAAACAAGAGGCGCACAATGTAAAAAAAATCAAAGAAAGGAAGTAACAAAAATGTTCTCTTACTTTTTGACTGGCCTCTTTGTTTACTGGTCCTCAGCAGTGTTTTTTTGCATCCTGTAATTTTGGTCATTTATTTTCCATTAATCCACAGAAGTAACAACCTCTCCATCTCATCGTTTTCAGGCGATCTTTTCTTCGAAATGACCGAGAGGCCTTTGGAAGGAGCCGTACATTTTAGCGCTTCCTTCCGTTTAATAATTGTGACGATCGTGGATGTATTACGGCCATATATTTTGCCGACATTACAAATGCGCATCCCCTTTTCATACTGTTCAATTATTTCCTGCTTTGTTGCAATGTCCAGAAAAACTATTTTCCGTTTCTTTTCTCCTTGCTGCTCACTTTTCTGAATGTCGTTCTTGTGGTCCATCGTTGATGTTTCGCATCGCTACCATGTACGGTGGCTTGCGAAACTATTTGCCCCCCTTGAACTTTGTGACCTTTTGCCACATTTCAGACTTCAAACATCAAGATATAAAAAACTGTAATTTATTGTGAAGCATCAACAATAAGTGGGACACAAGCGTGAAGTGGAACACACTTTATTGGATATTTTAGACTTTTTTAACAAATAAAAAACGAAAAAGAGGGTGTGCAAAATTATTCAGCCCCTTTACTCTCAGTGCAGCGCAAACTGTCCAGAAGTTCAATGAGGATCTCTGAGTGATTCAATGTTGATCTAAATGACTAATGATGATAAATGGAATCCACCTGTGTGTAATCAAGTCTCTGTATAAATACACTTGCACTGTGATAGTCTCAGAGGTCTGTTTGAAGCGCATAGAGCATCATGAAGAACGAGGAACACACCAAGCAGCTCCGAGATACTGTTGTGGAGAAGTTTAAAGCTGGATTTGGATACAAAAAGATTTCCCAAGCTTTTAATATCCCAAGGAGGACTGTGCAAGCAATAATATTGAAATGGAAGGAGTATCAGATCACTGCAAATCTACCAAGATCGTGCTGTCCCCCTAAACTTTCAGCTCGTACAAGGAGAAAACTGACCAGAGATGCAGCCCAGAGGCCCATGATCACTCTGGATGAACTGCAGAGGTCTACAGCTATCAGTCGTATACTGTACAAATCTGTCCTTTATGAAAGAGTGTCAAGAAGGAAGCCATTTCTTAAAGATAGCCATAAAAGGTGTTGTTTGAAGTTTGCCATAAGCCACCTGGGAGACGCACCAAACATGTGGAAGAAGGTGCTCTGGTCAGATGAGACCAAAATCGAACTTTTTGTCAACAATGCAAGACGTTATGTTTGGTGTAAAAGCAGCACAGCTCATCACCCTCAACACACCATCCCCACATTCAAACATGGTGGTGGCAGCATCATGGTTTGGGCCTTCTTTTCTTCAGCTGGGACAGGGAAGATTGTTAAAATTGATGGGAAGATGGATGGAGCCAAATACAGGACCATTCTGGAAGAAAACCTGATGGAGTCCGCAAGAGACCTTAGACTGGGACGGAGATTTGTCTTCCAACACGACAATGATACAAAACATAAAGCAAAAAGCTACAATGTAATGGTTCACCAAAAAAACATCAAGGTGTTAAAATGCCTAAGTCAAAGTCCAGACCTCAGTCAAATTGAGGATCTGTGGAAATGACTGAAAACTGCTGTTCACAAACGTTCTCCATCCAACCTCACTGAGCTCAATCTGTTTTGCAAGGAGGGATGGGCAAAAATATCAGTTTCTCGTTGTGCGAAACCGATAGAAATACCCCAAGCGACTTGCAGCTGTAATTGCAGCAAAAGGTGGCGCTACAAAGTATTAACTCAATGGGGCTGAATAATTTTGCGCACCCACTTTTTCGTTTTTTAAAGTTTAAAATATCCAATGAGCAGCACGGCGGTGCAGTGGTTAGCGCGTGTGCAGCACAGTTCTAAGGTCTTGGGAACCTCCTGGGTGGGTTCAAATCCAGCTACCGGACTTCCTGTGCGGAGTTTGTATGTTCTCCCCGTGCTTGCGTGGGCACTCCGGTTTCCTCCGACATTCCAAAGACATGCATTTCAGGTGGATTGGCCGGTCCAAATTGTCCCTAGGTGTGAATGAGTGAGCAAGTTGTCTCCCTGTGTGCCCTGCGATTGGCTGGCAACCAGTTCAGGGTGTCCCCTGCCCACTGCCCGATGACTGCTGGGATGGGCTCCAGCACCCCCGCGACCCTACTGAGGATAAGCGGTACAGCTAATGAGAGCTAATGAGAAAATATCCAATAAAGTATGTTCCACTTCATGATTGTGTCCCACTTATTGTTGATGCTTCACAAGAAATTACAGTTTTATATCTTGATGTTTGAAGTGATATGTGGCAAAAGGTCACAAAGTTCAAGTGGGCCAAAAAGTTTCACAAGCTACTCTAGTAGAGTAAAGTACTGTTTACAGAGCGGAAATTGGGCCGGAAGTGGAAACAAAGAGAAAGTGGGCACAAAGAATAAGTGGTAGACACGAGCGTGCCAATGCTCACGTATACGTATCGGGTTTCCAAGTACAGTTATGCGGAGCACCGAAAAGGAGCGCGCACTATACTGGTCTGTTAATTCGTATCCTGAAAAAAAATTCGTACCGTGAGGTAATTTTTTTACACTCAGTCTGCTCGTAACCTGAAAAAATTGTATGTAGAGACATTCGTAAGTAGAGGTATTACTGTATGTGTGTGTGTGTGTTTGTATACATGTGTGTATGTATTTGCCTTTGTGTGTGTTCTACATGTTCATGAAAATACGATGTTTACCTTTTGCACACAAACAAATTCAGTATATCTTTCTGTAGTTTTAATTCTATGTGCTTTATAAACCAGTGTGCCTTATATATGAAAAATATATGGCAAAAGTACACTTTTGGGGGTCCGCCTTATTCTCTGGTGCACCTTTATACTGCGCAAAATATGTTTTCCTGTGTTATTTATTTCCTGTGTTGTTGTTTTTTTGTCCCACAGGCAGCAAATCCAACACTACACCAACCAGCTAGCTAAGGAAACCAACAGGCACCTGAAGGAGTTGGGCTCAGTCCCTTTGCCCACATCACCATCAGAGCAGGTCAGTAAGCTCACCTGGGCCACAATCTTTTCCACCGTGCCAAGTCTATTTGCACAAAAAAATCAGACTAGCTTGATCAGTGATCCTTCTAAGGAGGAAGTAACCCTTTTTTTAAAAAAAAGGTATAATTTTTAAAAAAGGTTCTTTTTTCGTCGTTAAGACATTAAAATATATAGACAAGTGTGGTTTACTTTAAATATCGCCTGCACAGTAGATTATATAGCTAGCTATGTGGCCTTTCTTACCTACATGACTACGTCAGTGTTGCCGTGAAAGTGTCAACCTCTTTTCAGATAGGCTGCTCTTTCAGCTCGGCTCACTAAAAAAAGGAAGCTCTTTCGGCATACCAAACGGGTCTTGGATTGTTTTTGTGCTTTCATCTTTATATTACCAATTAGTATGCAACATTATGCACAAAATGATGTAAAATGGGCAAAAAAAAAAGGCTAAAGAAAAGAAAGAAAAAAAGAGACAAAAAGAAATAAACAGAAAAAGAAGAAAAAGGATAAAAGGAAGTAACACATTAGATAGATAGATAGATAGATAGATACTTTATTCATCCCCAGAGAGAAATTCACATTTCCAGCAGCATCCCTGAGGTGAGAACAATACAATAATAAACCAAAAAGAATACAATATACAAATACCCAGTGTGACGTGCAAATGCCCAATGTAGCGTGTTATATAGAATATCTAAATAGTGATACACAGAATACATACTGCAATAAAATTCGGTAATATGCAATGTAGGATCTTGTGTCAAAGTCAAATAATTTGCAGATGTATCAAGTTAATTATTTTTTTGCCAACATTGTACTTCCACTTAAAAGTTCTGTATTGTGCAACCAACTAAATAAATCCACAAAAGGTTGGTATCATGTAACCAAAGATACTTTAGTTAAAAAAAGGCAACTCTCATGTAATAGTTGTTGTAAAAACAACTGAGGTGTGTGTGCTGTGCAATATTCTCCTTGTATTAGTCAATTCATTCAAATTTGTTTAAATAATTTAGCATTGCCAATAACTCAGCAAAATGTGACTTAATATCAATTAAAATATCCACAGATCTAGAAGAAAAATGTAAAATACAAAAGAATTTTAGATTTTTACACACTTAACAGATTGAAAGTCG
This sequence comes from Urocampus carinirostris, assembly GCF_059441175.1. Taxonomy (NCBI): domain Eukaryota; kingdom Metazoa; phylum Chordata; class Actinopteri; order Syngnathiformes; family Syngnathidae; genus Urocampus; species Urocampus carinirostris. The sequence goes on along the minus strand of NC_142350.1, from coordinate 1,967,035 downwards.
GACAACAACACAAAATCCCTGAAAATCAAAAAAATAAAATAAAACAATAAACATTAGGTTTTCAGTGCTGTAAATAAATGATAAAATGCAAAAAAAATGGCGTAGGGATCGTAAACAAAAGCGGGGCTGTCGCTCGGGCAAGTGTGCTAAGCTAAGGTAGCTACTTCGGCGAAACGGCAGTGAAGGACACGATGGAATTGTGCCTAATTCCACCAACATTTCTTCATCGATCTTGCCTGTCAACCAACGTCTGAGACTCAACATGCTCAAACGGCGACATCTTGTGACGATCTCTAGAAAGTTCAAGCTAAGTTCAAAGATTCAGCAAAGCTAAAATTTGGTCTTTTAAATATTAGATCGCTCTACTTTTGACAATATTATTTGTGATTACAAACTTAACCTGATTGGTCTGTGTGAAACTTGGTTGAGACCGGATGAGTTTTTACCATTAAATGAGGCTTCTCCGTAAGACTATGTGAGCTGTCATGTAGCACGCTCTTGGAAGAAGGGTGGCGGTGTTGCGCTAATTTCTGAAAAAATACTCAAACTTACTCCCTGTACCTCTAATAATTACAAGGCGTTCGAGGCTCGGTCCTCTTTAATGTCAATTTATGTAGTAACTATTTACCGTGCACCCGGACCATACAGTTTTTTTAGATGAATTCTCTGAACTGTTATCTGACCTAGTAACCTATGCAGACAAAATAATAATTATGGGGTACTTTAACATTCATATGAACTCCCCACTCAGTTCACTTACTGTTGCGTTTCGGTCTCTAATTGATACATTTGGTTTTAATCAACTGGTTGATTTGCCAACTCATAAAGATGGAAACACGCTGGACTTGGTTCTGACTTGAGGAGTTTCAACCTCAAACGTGACGATGTTACAGTGTACTACCGTTATTTCTTATCATTATTTAGTTACATTTGAGGTGCTAGCTAAATGTTGTATTAATAAAACTGAAGGATTTAGCGGACGCAATACAAGCACTGGCATTGTTTCAAAGCTCTCTGATCTTCTTTCAGGTGTAGTTGCGACGTTTCCTTTATATAAAGGGTCTATTGACACACTTGTGAATGAGTTTAATGCTACCCTGGCTAGTGTCCTGGATTCAGTAGCGCCCATACAGCTTAAATCACGACCTAAAAGACGCACGCCTTGGTTTACTGATGAAACTAGATCGCTTAAACAAGAACGCAGGAAATCTGAAAGAAAATGCTACCAAGCTTGAGGTTTTCCGTCAATCCTGGTGTGACAAATTGTTACAAAGTAGCCCTTGCCTCTGCAAAATCAGCCTATGTTTCGAAGGTGATTGCGGCACAAAAGAATAACCCCAAAATCCTTTTCGACACTGTAGCATCGCTAACGAGGCAACATATTATCCCAGATAGTTCTACTCATTCAGCCCATGACTTTATGGTCTTCTTTAATAAGAAGATTCAACGCATACGGGAAGAAATTTCTAAAGACAGTGTTAATACATCACATATTAAAGAGCTGAAATCTGTAAATGCGCGACATGGTGGCTGTCCAGGGAATTTGTCCCGATTTAGTGATCTGTCACTCGATAATCTTAAACAGATGGTGAATACGGCCAAACCGACGTTTTGCCAGTTCGACCCGCTTCCAGGTTCACTTATTAAAGGTCTTTTTGGCGTCCTTCCACTTTCAGTCCTAAATATTATACACGTATCACTCTCCTCAGGTGTAGTTCCAGTGGCTTTTAAGTTCACTATCATTAAACCTACACTGAAACGACCCAACCTTGATCTAGAAAGCTTATGTAATTATAGAGGTTTCAAACCTACCGTTTCTATCTAAAGTTCTTTAAAAAGTTGTGGCACAGCAGCTGAATAATTTTATATCTAAGAACAATCTTTTTGAATCAATGCATTCAGGATTCAGGGCTAACCACTCTACTGAGACAGCCCTGATTAAGGTCACCAATGATCTTTTACTGGCAAAGGACTCCGGCGCTTCATCGCTCTTGCTGCTGCTGGACCTTAGTGCTGCTTTTGACACTGTGGACCATAATATCTTACTGATAAAGTTAAAACTTATATGAACTCTATGTTGGCAAAATTAAACAAATAAAAACAAGCATTAAGGTAAATAAAATTTATTAGCATTGGTGATGGCCCAAACACCACTCCCCTGGCTGGGCTCCCGGCTACACTGCGCGCCCCCGTGTGTCTAGTTAACTTAAGTCACACAGGAAACGGATAAATACACCGGAAATGCAACTTCAATATAAGGGTACGAAACTGATTAACGTAAAAGAGATGCAATTAGACTGATTATTGAACCGTTACTTCATGTGTGTGCGTGTGTGTGTGTGTGTGTGAAAGATTGATTTTATATTTACGAATATAAAAACAAGTTATATTCACACAGTGAATTCTGAGAAATGTTACAACCAAAATTACCAACCTATCATTCCCCCTGTTGTTAATTTCGAAGAAAACAATAGCAGAGGTTTCAAGTTTATACATCATTAAGAAATCCAACAGGTTGGTAGCTTCGTGGAGGGGCGAAAAACCTTCGTAAAGGAAAAAAATCCCCTCCTCCCACCTCGTTTCCATGAGGTCGAGAGTGTTTCTTATACTAGAAAACGTAGTAGTAATGAGCGACTATAAGAATCACAGATAAAACGAACAAAAACAAAAAACACAAAACAAAGAACCCTGCCTGCGCGTTTGTCTCCACAGGGCCTGGATGACTTTGTGAACAGGGGGATCGATTAGCCTTACCCGCTCGGATCTTCGCGTGTGCAATGGGGGGGTTTTCCCTTTAGCCGGTAGGGATAAGTCCTTTTAGACAACGCTGTCTAAGTCCATGTAAATTGAGTAATGTATGGGAACTGATACCAATGTAACAAAGCAGTCCGCAAAGTCCAAAGTTTTCAACAAAATAATAGCAGAAATTGAACCAGAATTCCTTTCTCCCCACTGTTTTTTAGGAGTCTTATTTTGGTACTTTTACGACCACCAGTTTTCTAGATATCATTGTTGAGTGCGATACCTATTCTTTGGGCAGAATAGATTAGGACATCATTGGCGGCTTTTGATGCTGTTTTTCATGAGCATGGCCACCGTTATGCACCCCCATGCCTCCTGGCGTGATGATGTGTTGCTTGTAGATGAGGTGACACCATCCAGTTGTCCACACTGGACTGCACCTCTTTTCGGATGTGGCAAGCTAACTTCTTCCCTGAGATAACAGCCTCCTGCCTCGTGGCGGACGTGTGTAGGGTACACAGCTGATGGCAAGAGTGCTGGCACACTCCCCAAAACCCTGACCGCTGCCCCTGGGAAGAAAAGTTAAGTTTGAAGCTCCCTGGGCTGACAGAACTCCGTCATCTGTTCAACAGGGGTCACCATCTCCTGTATGGATGAGAAAAGCTGAATGAATACCATAGAACTGAATATTCAGGGAAAGCTATAGATGGAAAAAAGGATAGACTTAAAAATAAAAAATAAAAAAATAGTTTATGCTATCCCTATTTCTTCCCCCCCGTTGAGACATTTTGTGGCTCAAAAAAAAACTAATTCATTTATAGATTTGTATATTTTCTTAAGTTATGTTTATTTTTATCATAAGTGAAAGCAAAAATCCCCACTACATGTTGCCATATCCATTTTGAGCATTCTATCCCAAAATTTCAACTCGAAAATTGTTAATTCTAAATCTCAAATTTTGCTTTTTCACTAAATCCAGTCACTGAATCAGTTTAACCATTATCCCTGTCAGAATCATTTACCCTGATTTGAGTGATTGAGTGTTTTCTCTTTTGTGGATTGATCATATTAAAAAAAATTTGTATGCACTTTTTATTTGCATTTTCTTTTGATTTTCAATGCGTTATCTTGCTGTTGGCCATTCCCCTCGAGGCAGATGACCAGGGTAGCTTGTTAAATTATCAATTTAGCCCAAGAAAACACGTTTTTATTGTTATGATTCACTCTTTGTTTTGCCTTTTATAAAAATCATAACCGATGTATTATCTTATCAGTAAGTAAATTTGTTCAAAATAACAGTATTTTGCAAAGAAAGCAGGTAATTCACGCTCAAAGTGAATGATTTTGCCAAAAATGAAAAATACCATCCAAAAATGTTCTCGATGTTGGTGATAATCTAATTGATTATTGTTAATCAATTTGACAAACATTGTAATTTTGTTATATTACAACATTTCTTTTGTGTAATATTTTTCTATCCATCCAAATTTCGTAATTTGAATTTCAAAGAACAGTTATATGGAGAGCTTATTCAGAAGACAATTTTTCATCAATTGCGGACAAAACTAGGTTTTAACTTTAATTTTACTGAATGTCTCAAAACTTCCCCCCTGAGTTAAAACCTAAGTTCACTATCTATGAATAGGAGTGAAATCAGACACATTTATAAATTTGCAAGATGAATTTATCAATCTTCCTCGCGTACATTTACACTTTGTATTAACAAGACTCTATATAACTTCAAGCAGACGTATTCTTGAATGTTGTTGTCTTTCAGTCTTTGATTTGCGTATTCCACATTACATTCACCATTTGAATGTTGCTTTTGGCCCATCAAAAATACTTTTTCAAAATGTGTCCATGTCAAACACGAAATGACTTTATTGTCTTTGGTCAGTTCCACTGACAACGAGTCCAGGAATCTCCTGTTAGCTGTCTGAAAAGCAGCTGGGATGTGCTCCATCACCCCCCTTGATCTCGTTGTTGATGAGCGCAGCTGGGATGTGCTCCATCACCCCATTGGCCTCGCTGTTGATAAGCGGCGCAGATAATGGATGACTGATGTCTTTGTTCTCAACTGTTTTTCTCCCTTTCAGCAAATAATTTTTGTCCATGACCTCTTTTTGACAGATTGATATGTCCTTTGGAAAGTGCATTGACTTTCAAAAAGAAAAAGTCTTTTGTGGAATTCACCGGCACTTAAGAGTCTCATTAATTTTATTGTGCTTACGTACTGGGATTTTTAGTAAATTAGCCGGATTATTCAATGTCTTAAATTTTTCTCTAAACTTAAGTACTAGTAGACATTATCTTAGTTTAATCAATTTCTATCCATTTATTTCCCGTGCAATTATTTTTAAATTAGCATGATATGTCTCGAAATCAACTAATCCGTTATTTTTATTTCCTATGACACTCTTCAAGATTGATCAATTTGTTTCTCATTGTCTTCTAAAAATGCTCTTCCATAGACACCGTTTCCTTTTAACTTAACCAAACCATAAGTCAGTATTTGTTACACATTTGTTTATCATTTGTCATAGTAACACTCATTCTAGAAAAAATTCTGTGTGTAATCAATTGTCCTCCCAATTGCTCTTTAGGCTAAACTTGTCAAAATTCCAAACCCTCACACTATCTAAACATCAAAAATCTCAAAAGATCTAAAAAAAATCTCAAAAAATGCCAAATCGAACTTAATGTCAAAACTTTCTAATTGTATTTTCCTTTCTCTGTAATCATAATAAATCTTTTGTTATTGATTCAATTAAGAGCAATACATACTTGTCACTTATGAATTATCTTGTTTAGTCGTATTTGTTATTATCATAATCTTTATTCCGCGCAACAATCTTTGTTTTTACGCATTAGTCTTTGTTCTATGCAGCCCTTCGAGATCCCTTGTGATTAAGGCTATACAAATTAACATGATCTGGCCCGACTATTAATACTTGTTTCTTTTTTCTTTTCTGTTTAAAAGAAACATTTCATTCAGTGACTGAAATAGCTTCAGCTACGTTATTAATGATTTCTAGTCTCGAATGTTCTTTTCTGTGTTAATTTGTCGTCATTTTCAAATTTCTTTCAAAATTTTGATCATTTGAAATGGTTCAAATGACCCGCATTATTTTATTGAGAGTAATCTATTATTGAATACGAGAACAACTAAGGAAATAATCTTTTTACCTAGTACGCCTCTTTTGAATTTGTTCATTTACGAACGAGAAGATGGACACTAAAATTATGAACGGTTTCCAGTCGTCTTTGCTTTACTCGTCCTTGCTTTATCAGGAGCAAAACTACACGTCTTAAAGTTATTACCCTTTTGCTATGCGCATATTCAACGAGAAATGATTAGTTCGGTTTCCCTTTAAGTTGTCATTATCATTTAGTTACTCTTTAACAAAGATTTAATACATTACAAGCCTTATCGTTATTTTGGTTTTGCTGTATAAGTTTTTATTTTTTGCACGCCGATCTTAGCTAACAAGATCTCGTCATTGTTGTCGAGCGAAGGTTAAGTCAATCTTTTTATTAGACAAGCGGCTTTTTTTCCTTGTTCAATTCATCAAAGAGAGCTTGCTTTTAAACGGCTCTTGCTTTGATGATTGACATCACGAATTATGTTGTACTAAGATGTTAAGGAAAGAAGGAAGTACATAAAGTAGAAAAATGGAAAAAAATAAGCCTGTTATTCGCCATTACCATCAACAAATGCAGAAAATAAATTAATAATTCGATGATCACAACTGAATGAATACGCAGATATCTACTATATTTGTCACCGATTCATAACTTCGATCTTCGTATCACTAAATTTTAGGGGTTTATAGATCTCTGCCTCGATCTATAAATTTTTTAGCAAACTAGTACACTGAATTCAAAATCCCTTAGGGGCAAAATATACTCCGTACACTACAATATCTATTAATCTATTCTCTTACATCTATCATATTATCATTATTGATAGTTCAGATTTAAAATTCTTTCATATATATAATATATATATATATACATGTACCGTATTTTCCGCACTATAAGGCGCACCTAAAAGTCCTAATTTTTCTCAAAAGCTGACCATGCGCCTTATAATACAGTGCGCCTTATTTATGGATCAATATTAAATCGCAAAGTTTTCCAACTAACTTGCACCCGCCGTCTAGATTTTCCCCCGAACGCCAAGTAGTACGCGGTGTATGCTGGGATTTATTTACCGGCATTTCATTGGCTAACCAATGTGTCAATCATCATTTGAATCGATCACTATTGGCTTAAGTTATTCGGAGGTCAAGGGGCGGATCCTTTTTATCATTTACAGGCTGGCATTGGCTTAAACGGCAAAACAAAGCCTGCAATTGGCCGAAAAAGATGAATGTGTATAGCACGTGGCTGACGGCATAGAGAAAGCATTTTTTTTTCGATTCTGTATTTGTAAATATTTATTGTCCCTGTATCTTGTTTCAGACTGAACTCGATGTTTCTGTGATAAGCGGTGCAGATAATGGATGGAATGGAGTCTATTTTTAAATTAAACTCAATTCCAAGTGTTTATTGTCCTATGCACAGTAAAGTTGCGAGCGAAAAAGAAAATACAAACTAAGGAATGGTTGGAATTTCTTGAATCCCAAGACTTTAACCTTCCGAATGATGGAACGATGCATTTGAGTGACATCGTACGGACACCGCATCCGCACGTGTTCTCGACACGTATTTGCGTCTTTGCAAACTTGGAAATGTTAAGGGGGTAATAAGTTTGACTGAACTATCTGACTGTTTTGTCGACGTTCCCATTGTAGCGCCTTATAATCCGGTGCGTCTTATGTATGTCAAAAATAGGACCAAAAACTATTTTTTCGGGGTGCGCCCTATAACCCGGTGCGCCTTATAGTGCGGAAAATACGGTATATATATATGTTATATGTGTGTGCAGCACGGTGGCGCAGTGGCCAGCACGTGTGCGGCATAATACTAAGGACCTGGGAACAGGTGTGTGTGTTTGAAACCAGCCACCGGGCTCCTCTGTGAAGCCTGCATGCTCTCATTGTTTACGTTAGTTTCCTCCGGCTATCCGGTTTACTTACCTGTTTCAAAAACATGCATTTCAGGTGGACTGGCCGGTCCTAATTGTCCCTACGTGTGAATTAGAGGTAAGATCGGGCCCAAAAAAAGCACCCGAGCCCGACGCAGGCCCGAGGGGTATTAAACCCGACCCGGACCGAGCCCGACTAATTAACTGGATTTGCTGGCCCGGCCCGAGGGGGCCCGAAATTACATATTTTATTTATAAGGAGGGGTGATTTATGATAACAAATTAAACTCTGCCTTTTGTTACAACATCTAGGCCTAAGTTAAATAAAACTGTATAAACATTTACATCTTTTATATTTCTGTGTCTGCACTGCAGATGTTACATTAAGCGACAATCTGTCATTGACGTTTTTTTTTTTTTTTTGAGGTAGCGAAAACATTTAAGGGCGTCCGTCATTTTGACGACTTGATCATTGGGCCATAATCCACAGCAGCAGTAGTAGTACGTCCTTAAGATTTTAGCGCGGCACTATCATTGAGGGGGTGTTGACGTGTTGTGCCCTTTTCCGACTCCTATGCAAATCCCCCCCCCCCCTGATCGTATTCTATATAAAACGCTTATTAAAACAATAAAGCGAGCTAATTATAATAATTGGGAGATCTTAGTTTATATAACGCATTTATTTAAACAATAAAGCGTGATTTTATTCTGCAAATTGCGTTTTTTAACGCGGATGAAAATGTCACCAACGTCAATGTACACTTCCGACAAAAGCGATCGTATTCTATATAAAACGCTTATTAAAACTCTTACCAGAGTGCGTTTTCCTCGTCAGTTCTCCTCTCTTGAGTTTATCCTTAACTTCTTGTTGGTCCGACTCCATATCGGGGATACCAGGCCAAAATCACGCGAATTTGCGGAGGGGAAGATTATTAAGAGGACAGCATTCACGTCACGTCACGTGCACAGAGCATGCTCTGGCTCCGTTAAAAGCAATTACAGCTCCTTCTCCGTTTTATCCAAATTATTTATTTTATAACAAGTATTCCTTGGTCTAGTATCCATACATAGTTTAAGTATATATTTTTAATGAACATATATTTATAATTATTAATTAATTAAAAAAAAAAAAAAAAAAAAAAAAAAAAAAAAAGCAGGACCGAACCTGACCCGACCCGACCGTATGACTGACATTTCAGGCCCGACCCGGCCCGAAATTGCCTCGGGTTCGGGTTCGGGCTCGGGCCATGAATCTTAGCTCTAGTGTGAATGAGCTGGTGAATTGTCTATCTTTGTGTGCCCTGCAATTGGCTGTTAACCATTTCAGGGTGTCCTCCAAACGCTGCTCGATGATCGCTGTGATGGACTCCAGCATTCCTGCTACCCCACTGAGGACAAGTGGTGCAGCTGATGAGATTTACCTATCATGCTTATGATTCATACCGGCCGCATATGAACACAAAACATTTTCTGGTTCTCACCTGTAACGCCCTTAGTATTGACACATTCCTTAATATCATCAAAATTGATTTTTCACTTACCATTGTTCATAGCATGTAATATCTTCATCATCGTTATTAGTGCTACCTTTTCCTCATCGTTCTTTCTCCCATTTTCTCCTCAGCGGGTTGTTGAGTCCAAATGAGACAAGAACCAAAATTCTAAAACTCAAAAACATCGTTAGTGCAACACTTCAACTGTAAAATCAAACTTTACCTTAGTTCCTTTGTAGTGTTTTCACGATAGTTCCCTAACAATATTTCTGTAGTCATAACATTTCCTATTATGCCAACGAAATAGTGTAGTGTTTGTATAGTATTACTATCGTATTTTTGTAGTCGAATTTATATAGTTGTAATAATTTGCCATCTCATTTCTTGTTCTAAACCAAAACAATATGTTATGTCTATGTTCATTTGCCTTCAATGAGATTTTCATCCTTTAAATAATTTCCGTTAATTTTTATAGCTTATCTATAAAGATACTGTCACATGTTTTGCACAATGCTGCGGCTTTTTTTTCACTACGATGACTATTCACCAAATGCATATTACACAAACCTCAACTGTATGTAACATATTACATGCAAATAATTTTATGTAAATATTGTATTAATTATAACTATAACCTTATCTTCTTTATCTCACTTTGAAGATGGATTGTCATGCCAAATTTAATTGTCAGTCACAATATGTTAACCCATTTTGTAACTATGTTGGTAAAGGTATATTCTATTCTATCATAAATGGTTTGCATTTATATAGTGCTTTTCAAGACCATGAGGAACTCCAAAACCACTAATGTGTTGTTTTTCATACTTTTGCCGCAAGTTTTTCATATCCAATTTTCAGCGAATTATTTTTTCTTTATATAACTTTTCCCTTTTACATTTCTTCCTTATTTGTATTCTCCTTGCTCTTCTCCTTAATGATTTACTTTCTTTTCCCCTTTTTACTTTCTTCTACCAACTCCCATCTTTCTGTATTTGTAACTTCCTACCTGCTTTGCAATTCATTCTCAACATAACATTTTTTCCTTCTGCACCTTCTAACACTAGCTTTTTAGCTTACCAGTTTAAATGTAAAAATGACGTGTATTGATCTACAACGAGTCATTCTATCATTTTTATTCCACTCAATGAATTTTCCCTCCATATTCATTCAAAACGCTTTTATCTCAAATTAATCTATTCCAATTCACTCAATTTGATTTTTTTCCCCCCGTCTTTACAGTCCTTAATTTTCAAATTTTGAACTGAAAACCGGAATAATGAATGAATGAATGAAAATGGATGAAAACTTTTATTTCGAACATAAAAATAAAAACAGGACAAAAACAATGAGTCAACAACAAACAATATTCTATCTTTATTTTTGTTATTGTATCTTTTCCAAGAGTTATTCTGGCATTAACTTAATTTAACGCATCTAAAATAGCTCAAACATAAGTTTTCTAAACTTTCCACTCCTGAATTTATCGTTTTCCAATTGAAAAAACAGAAAAAATTTATACCGTAAAAAAAATATTTTTTGGGAACCCCGTAGGCCCTCGGCCGTTATTTTTCACACCCTTTCGCATCAAATGCCGATTTTCCAAAAAACGAACGTTTTCGATTCCTAACGAGATGTGCCATCTGTTCCACACAATTCAACATATTTTAAACGGTTTTACTCTTAAAAAAAACAACGTTTTTCTCTATTCAAAGAGCACTTCAAATGCGATGTTCCTTTTTTTTCTTTTCTAAGTTCAGGAGCGCTCTCCCGTTTGACGATTTTCCTTCGTATTTTTCTATTTTTTTTCCTTTTCTGTTACTTTGAAGTTAGATTTAAGTTACGTGGGCTGATTAAATCCAGCGCGAGACAAGAAGGAGGATATACGACAGATGCACAGACATTTCACAACATTGAACATATACAGACAGAGAGCCCACAAAATTTGCTTCATTTATTCTAATTTAGTTAGTGTACACTATCTGAAGCCGTGTAGTTTATTTAATTAACTTTTGGTAAGTTTTCCTGTACAGAAAGGGTCGTATTTTTTCCTTTTTTATACGACCCATTGTTTGAGGGCGAGTCTTCCTCTTACCCTCCCCCCGCGCGGGCTCTTCCATTTCATCCGAATCGTCACAAACTTTTTTTTAGTTTTGAGTATTTACAATTATTATTGTCTTCAATATAATTGTCTTGGGTGCCCCTTTATTATATGCCCCCGAACCGTCTCAAACTAGTTTGCGTGGTAAAATAGTATCCTCTTAGATACTCTGTTCTCACAAAGTTTATCTGAATCCGTCACAAGCTATTTAGTCTGAGTTTTTCCCAAACTAATTTCGCCTGAGTATTTAAGATACTTATTTTCTTGGATGATGTGTCGACACTATTTCCTTCTGTGGAAAAACTTAATTTTTATCTAATTGTAAAAATGGCTTCATCCTAAAATTATTCCAAATTTATACATTGATGCATGTTCTTACCTTAATAAATGCCAGTCTGGTTCTTCTGGAGCCTCCTTGAGTCTGTCCAAGACTCCAGAATGCTAACATCATGTTGCTAAACGCCATTTTAGCTTCCCCATGTGCTTCTTTGTTCTCTCAACCGGCCTTCATCGGACAACAAAAGGAGGTCCAAGCGGGTTTCGGCACCAAATTGATAAAGTTAAAACTTATATGAACCCTATGTTGGCAGAATTAAACAAATAAAAACAAGCATTAAGGTAAATAAAATTTATTAGCATTGGTGATGGCCCAAACACCACTCGCCCCGGCTGGGCTCCCGGCCACACTGCGTGCCCCCGTGTGTCTAGTTACCTTTAGTCACACAGGAAACTGATAAATACACCGGAAATGCAACTTCAAAATAAGAGTACAAAACTGATAAACGTACAAGAGATGCAATTAGACTGATTATTGAACCGTTACTTCATGTGTGTGTGTGATTGTTTTTATATTTAGGAATATAAAAACGAGTTATATTCACACAGTGAATTCTGAGAAATGTTACGACCAAAACGACCAACCTATCACTTACTAGGACGGTTGGAAAAATGGATTGGTCTCTCAGCAACCGACCTCTTATGGTTCAGATCCTACCTCTAAAATGGAAGTACTGTGTTAAATATGGTGAAATGACACCTGAGCCCTTTAGTGTTATCTTTGGTGTTCCCAAGGGTTCAGTACTTGGCCCCTTTCTTTTCAGCACTTACATGCTTCCATTAGGTGATATTATTTGCAAGTATAATACAATGGGACCTCGCTACTTCGCGGTTCGACGTTCGCGGCTTCAGAGCTTCGCGGTCTGTAATGGTTAAAGATTTTTTTTTTTTTGGGGGGGGGGGCGTCGCTACTTTGCAGATTATCACTTTTTGCGGGAATCCCCCTCGGCCGACGACCCTAGCACGGCGGGCTGTTCTCGTTTCCCGGTGCGCGGTTTTGGGCGGCTTCCGCTTCACCGCCCCCCCTAACCCCACAGGTCCCCCCTACCCCTTTCCCCCGCGGCCGCCCGCCCGTCCGTCGGCCGGAGCCATCGAGGGCCGTATAGCGCCATGTAGAGCCATCGCGGCCCGAGCGGGAGACGCCGGGCGCCGGTGTTGTGCCCAAATCCGACTCCCGTACAAAATCCTACCCCTCCTCGCGTGAGCGCGCATTCTGCTGCGCTTCCGACAGGCCGGCCTCCGCGCCGAGCGCCCGACCCGCTCGGCTTGTTGCGGTGTCGTGTGTATCGCGCCCGTAAGTTCCCGCGCCGCGGGTTAGGGGCTCGCTCACAACCTTAACAAGGATAAGCGGTGCAAATAATGAGATGAGATGACATTTTTTTTTTTTTTTTTTTTTTAAGGGGCGTCGCTACTTCGCAGATTTTTACTTTTTGCGGTTTGTTTTGCTCCCCATTAGCCGGGTCTAAAAAAATAATAATAAAAAAAAAAATATATATATATATATATTTTTTTTTTTTTTTTGAAGATGCGCCGCTACTTGGGGGAGTTTTACTTATTGCGGGTGGGTTTGCTCCCCATTAACCGCGATAACCAAGGTCTTACTGTATACGTTTTCATTGCTATGCAGATGACACTCAACTATATCTTCCGAGGGAGGAATCTGCCACACTAAAATGTGGAAATTTGGAGGCCTGCCTCACTGAGATAAAAGAGTGGATGTCACTCAACTTATTACGCCTTAACTATGAATAGACCGAAATGTTAGTTATTGGTCTATCGAAATGCCGTGACTTGTTCTCAAAAACAGTTCTGAACATTAACAAATGTAATATCACCCAGAGTGACTCAGTTAAAAATTTAGGTGTCATATTTGACCCCGATCTGTCCTTTCAAACACACGTGAAGAATATTAATAGAACAGCTTTCTTCCATCTTCGCAACATTGCTAAAATTCGTCCTATGCTGTCTCAGTCGGATGCGAAGATTATAATTCACGCGTTTGTTACTTCCCGTCTCGATTACTGTAATGCACTACTTTCCGGTTCCCGAAGTCATCAAAGTTTTGATGGCGCACAAAGTCGGCTCGAACTGCAGATTAAGTTACGATCGCAGTTTTTTTTGCTGGATATGCGATCATCCAGACATCAAGCGCTGATGTGTATTAGCCACGGACTGCTATGTCGACAAGACCCAGCAGCCTACAAGGCAGCGAAGCAGAGTGGCAAGACGGCGGCGTTACCGCCGAACGAGGACATCAAGCGCTCGGTGCTACGACCACTCGACATCAAGCGCTCGGTGCTACGACCACTCGGGAGTGTTTATTAGCCACGGACTGCTATGTCAACAAGACCTACAAGACCAGCGGCCTACAAAGCAGCGAAGCAGAGTGGCAAGACAGCGGCGCGACGAAGAAGCGGGCCGGGCTAACAGCTAGGCTAAAGGCTAACCCCTCGACGAAGCGGGCCGGGCTAACAGCTAGGCTAAAGGCTAACCCCTCTAACATTCGCTCTCTGGACAATAAACTGGACCATTTAACAACTGGAAGAGGCATCGAACCGCGAGATGACGAACTGCTGCGCTAAAATTCTGACGAAGACATGGTTAATCTTATCTATCCCGGCTGACGTTCAAAGAAACTGTGCGGGTCAGATGTATCGACATTTCGTTCTGTATACACGTGTACACGAATGACAATAAAGTAAATCTGAATCTGAATCTCTGAATCTGAATCAAGAGCCTTCAGCTGGTACAAAATGCTGCAGCGAGGCTTTTAACTAAGACAAGAAAGTTTGATCACATTACCCCGATTTTAGCTAACCTGCATTGGCTCCCTGTTGGCTTAAGATGTGATTTTAAGGTTGCGTTGGCATTATACAGAATCATGCATGGACTTGCTCCCTCATATCTTTGGATTAATTCCCCCCTATGTTCCGGTCCGGAGCCCTTGTTCTGAAAACGCTGGTCTACTAGTGATTCCATGAGCCAAGAAGAGATCTGCAGGTTCGAGAGCGTTCTCCATCCAGGCCCCGGTGCTGTGGAATGCTCTTCCCTCTGAGATTCGATCTGCAACTTCAGTGGAAATGTTTAAATCTAAGTTTAAACACACTTCTACTCCATAGCATATTAATAATATATATTTTATGATGATAATATGTGTATTATTTTCCCTCATTTAGGTTTAGATTTGGGGAGGTTGTCATAATAGTCTGTAATAAAAGTTTGCAATAGTCTTTGACCTGTGCAGCCCTTTGAGACTCTTTGTGATTAAGGACTATACAAATAAACATGACTTGACTTGACCATTCTTTTTTACCCACTTTAGGCACAAATCTTCTGAAAAACACGCAAAAAATGAAAAATAAGTAAAACAAACAGGAAAATTCTCTAAGATTGAAAGGTTCAATGCACTCTGCCTCAGAGCAATTGATATCAATAAAAGGAGTCAAAATTTAACTCAAGATTCTCCTTTTTATCCAAACAGTACTTTTTTTGTTTTCTGTATTTAACTCTATATTTTACCCAACACCTACAGATCCCTTTTCCGTGTTTGTAAAGAAGTGTGAATTGGCCAAAGCTGTGCGTGCATTGTTGAATCAGAATTGCAGAATTTATGTCAGTTAGCAGCCTATAGATGGGAACCCCTCGCTCAAAATAGCACAAAGTATGTGCTAGCAGCAACATAGCCACTTTAATTTAGTCATCTAAGCCAAGCAAAAAAAAAAAACGTTCTTTTTATCAGGGCTGGATTTCTACATCTTAAGGTACTGAAAAAAGTGAAAATTTGACCTTGAAAGTGCTTGAGTTTGGCCATGAAAAAGGTATACAAACCCTGAATTGCTGAGGCCCGTCGAAGTTTAGAGGGATTATTGACCTTGAGTGTGACACGCATGCAAAAAATGTAAGGCCGTGTTTTTTTTTTCTTCTCCAGAGGCAGCAGAAGATTCAGAAAGAACGTTTGATGAACGATTTCTCGGCCGCTCTCAACAATTTTCAAGCCGTGCAACGGCGAGCCGCAGAGAAGGAAAAAGAATCTGTGGCACGAGCCCGAGCCGGCTCTCGTCTCTCTGTACGTTACGCAACTTTTGCTTTCCACACTATTCTTAAATTGCAAATGTGCCACTCGAATCCAGTGGCTTACTTTGTCATTTTTTTCCTTCTCTTTCAGGCCGAAGACACTTCTCGAGATGAAAAGTTGGTGTCGTTTGAAAAGTATGTATACACGTATTTTTTTAGGAGGGTACCTGATTGATTTGAAAAAAAAAAAAAAAAAAAAAATCTAAGTTTGTAATTGTAAAAACCTCAAATGAGCCCAAAAAAACTCATAAAAAATGGGAAGTCAGGCTCATTCGACTTGACTCACTAAAACAGATATATTACCAGTCTTGTAACATTATGCACAAAATAAATTCATAATTAAAAACATATACGTCTAAATAGTCAGGTCATGTTTATTTGTATAGCCCTTAATTACAAGAAGTCTCAAAGGGCTGTACAGACCACAGATCATCGCAAACCACAGACTATTATTACACAGATTATTATTATAACCCTGATCTAAAACCTACATGAGGGCAAGGAAAAAACTCAAAAACCTCGACATGGGGAAAATTAAGAAACCTTGAGAAGGGACAGTACATCAGGTAATTCCCCTTCCAGGAGGACCTGGCTGCAATGGATGTTGCAATAACAAATAATACACAGCTATTGTCAACATGAAATATAGGTCATTCATAAGCTATAGAATAAATGTGTGTTTTAAGCCTAGATTTAAACAGTTCCACTGAGGTTGCAGATCGAATCTCAGAGGGAAGAGCATTCCACAGCACCGGGGACAGAATGGAGAATGCTCTTGAACCTGCGGTTCTCTTTTTGGCTCTTGGGATCAATAGTAGACCAGCATTTTTCTGAGCGAAGGTTCCGGACCAGAACACAGGGGGAAATTATATAAGGGAGCAAGTCAATGCATGATTTTGTATAATACCAACAGAACCTTTAAAATCACATCTTATGCTAACCAGGAGCCTTTGCAGGTTAGCTAAAATCGAGGTAATGTGATAAAATTTTATTATCTTGGTTAAAAGCCTCGCTGCAGCATTTTATTAGCGTTTTTCCACTTTACAGTGAACTTTTACTTTTGTTTATCCGTTTTTATACGAAGCAACTTTAAATTCAAACGACACAGATTCCCTGAAAAACACATGACACAACAAAATGTAAATTAAAAATTTGCACTGTTTAGTGCAGCAACAAAAAATAGCATACACATTACGCTTTTTTTATACCAGGGATGTGATTTTTCCGCTAATTCGCGGAATTCCTCTTTTTTTATCTCCAAAAATAAAATTTTAAAATTTCCGATTTTTTTAAGTGGTAAAAAATCCGATTTCGTCTCTACAGCATTCCATTTTAGTGTTTCCGTAACTGAAATGAAAACGGATCTTGCGATTGGTTGAAGTCTCCGTGTTGACCAATAAACGCGCTTGTTATAAAGGCATAGGAGTATGCCATTGTTCATTTCTCACACGTTTTTTTTTTTGCCGGGTGTTTAAACAGGGATGTGATTTTTCCGCTAATTCGCGGAATTCCGCTTTTTTTATCTCCAAAAATAAAATTTTAAAATTTCCGATTTTTTAAGTGGTAAAAAATCCGTTTTCGTCTCTACAGCATTCCATTTTAGTGTTTCCGTAACTGAAATGAAACGTACTTGCGATTGGTTGAAGTCTCCGTGTTGACCAATAAACGCGCTTGTTATAAAGGCATAGGAGTATGCCATTGTTCATTTCTCACACGTTTTTGCCGGGTGTTTAAAGAAAGATGTCCGTGATCGAACGCAAAGATGCTCCGCGAGTTAAAGAAATTGATAAGATCGTAAAAAACAAGTTTTGATGGGAATGGTTAGAGAAGGAATTATCTACAAATGTTGGAAAGAAGACTGTGACGAATTTGTTCAGTGACTTTTTTCGGAAGATCGATCGTGCCGGGAAAGCGCTTTGCATTTGGTGCCATGATACCATTGACTATGGTGGGAGAGGTTTCAAAGCTCTTGAAAGTCACGCAAAGAGCAAAAAACACGTGAAAGAACTCCAGTCAAGAACAACAAATTATTCCATCGCTGGAAGTTTCGGTGCCCAAACGAAAACTCCAAAACTTTACGGCCTCCATCCCTTATTGACATCACAATCGGAAGCGGTAATAGAGAGACGTGATCCACCCCAACAACCTGTACCAGTTGCTGATAGAGTCGTGAATTTTGAGGTAGGTGGTAAACTTTTGAAATTTGACAGTTTTCCCCTTTTTTTCGAAAATATTATAACGTAATAAAAATGGCCATAAATATTTAACAATTACAATAATAGATTTTCATGTGTACATTACACCAACACTTTACTGTAGGGCCTATAATTATTGAACACTTGTATATTCCTGTAAATATGTTGAATGTTTTAATGAGTAGAAAATACAAAACAATATTTGTGATATTAAGTGATGTTATAATTCATCTAGAATGTGACAGAAAATATAAATTTCAGAACTTTGAATGAATTTCATGTTTCTGCATGGCCAGTTATTTAGTAGTTCATTGTGTATGCACATGACTCCGACAGATAACATCTTCTGCTATAACAAAGACATTTGTGGTATGTTTTAATATGAGTTACTTTTCATTTGGTCATGATACAATTATTTGTTCATGAAATTTGAACTCTTCAACATGATTTATGTGTTAACTTAGTAATCACATTAGTTAGATATGATGATATTCTCAGTGATAGTTTTTATAAGCAAAGGCAGTCCAATGTTTTTTAATGTGACTGATTTTTGAGTTGACTTAAACTGTAATTTTATATGGGATAGTTCAATATACATTGAAAATTTATGCTGTTGTTTTGTCTATTTCTTTGTCATCTGAGTGCATTGAGAGTACTTAAAAACACGGAAAACCCATGAGCTCCGGGGGGCTTCGCCCCACTTGTCCCCCCACCAGGGCACTGCCCTGGACCTAGCTGGGTGCCCGCGGCCCCCAGACCCCCGGCTAATTTTCAGATAATTTCACTTTGGTCAAATCACATCCCTGTTATACATAACAAACATAAAGTAAGACATGGAATGGCTAAAAAAATACAACTGCCCCATGTCATTCACTTCAAATGGTCATTTGACACATCGTTATCTTTATCTAGAATAGAATTGTCTTTATTGTCATTGATATCAACATTTTGATGCAACAATGTAAGAAATAGCACTCCTGGGGAGCTGACTCCTGATTGTTGAGGAACAAGCCCATGTTGTCCACTTCAGAGAGCCGTTTCATAGAGCTGTTACGTTCGCCAACTACACATTACTATCTCAGAGGGGGGCCCCATCGATTGGTGGGGAGCCGGCTCCTGTCATTCACTTCAAAGACATTACCTTCGCCAACAAAACATCAGTATGTCAAAGGGAGCTGGCTCTGGATTTATGGCGAGGTGACCTCTGTCGTTTACTTCAAGGAGTTGCCTCATAGAGCCGTTACGTTCACCAACTACACGTTATTTTCTCATAGTGAGCAAGCTCCTGAATGGTGGGAAGCCAGTTCCTGTCGTTCATTCCAAGGAACCAGCCCATAAAACTGCGACTTTCCTGAACATCACATCATCTGCATAATTTCAAATCGAAGACCATCCAGATTTTTCATCGGCCAAATGTTTCTGGGGCAACCAAAGCTCATGTCAGTTATTTGATTTTTCAATTTTGCTCAGCCAGGACGAGTGGGGCCAGATGAACGCCCAGACGGAGGAGGTGACCATTACGGAGGAGGACTTGGAGCTCATCAAAGAGAGAGAAACCAACATTAGACAACTAGAGGTCAGCATCAGCCATGGTGGCACCGCCCTAGAGCTGCAATGATTAGTCTATTGTTTTTCATTTAATGTGCCAGGACACACTAGTGAGACCCTGTCTAGTGTATTGCAGGAAATTGACCAACGTTATCTTTGCAAATAATCATGCCATTGTTCAATATCTTTGATTTCTTCCAGTCATCAGCCGTGTAACTAACATTCATCCATATCAGTAGGTGGCAGCAGATTTTATTTTTTTTAATATACTAATACTAATGAGGTAGTGAAAGGAAATATATTTAATGATTTCTAACTAGTAAACACTCAAAATAGGGATAGAAGAGATCATTGGATTTTGAACATGCAAGGAAGACAATATTTGGACAACTCCACGAATGGTTTCAATAATCAGTGACTAGTCGACTATTAAAATCGTGGTCTGTTGCAGCCAAGACCCGCCCCAAATTTGTTTTCACCCAATGGTCTGCTTCCCCACAGTCGGACATCATGGACGTCAACCAGATATTCAAGGACCTGGCCGTCATGATCCACGATCAAGGAGAGATGATTGGTGAGGAAGAGTGTTTTTCTTTTCTTTTTTCCTCCATTTTTTTCTTCTTTTGTAAAATGTATTTTTTCGATTTTTAATCTATATTTACTTCCTAGCTTTTTACATTTTATCTTTTTTTTTTTTACTTTTTCCATTTTTTATCCTCTTGTTTTTCCTTGGTTTTCTCTTTTCTCTTTTCCTTTCAGTTTTTGTACATTTTCCCATGTTTTTTCTTTTTGCTTTATTTCTTATTTTATACAGGGATCAGAATTTTCCGCGGATCCGCGGATTTCCGCTGTTTTTGAACCCCAAAGGCATTCCGACCTTTTCACTTTTTCTCTTGCGTAGCAAACAAATTCAAAATCCGACTGTCTCACTCCGCCCTGGTTTATTCCTGGACGCTGGCTATTTCAGCTGAAAATGAAAATCTCCATTCTGATCCCTGTTTATAACCTTTTTTATGTTCCACTTTGCATTTTTAATATTGCTTCATTTTTTTCTTCTCCTACCATTTTTTCCATCTTATTTTGGTTAATATTTCAGTTTTTCCTTTTTTTTCTTTTTCTGTTTTTTTCATCTTTTCTTTTTTTATCGTGTATTTATTTTTCCTATTTTTTCTTCTATTCTTTTATTTCTTTTTTCTTTGTTTTTCATTCCTATTCTTTCCCCCATTTTTCTCATATTTTTGTTGCAAATCCATTTTTAATTTTTATTAATTTTTATAAGCATTTTTCCTAGCATTTTTTTCATTCCCTTCCTTTTATTTCTATTTTCTGTTTTTTTTATCATTTTTCAAATTTTTATTTTCTACTTTTTCTTTCCTTATTTTCGTTTTCTTTGTTATCTTTTCTGTTTTTATCTTTTCTTTCTCTTTTGCCTTTTTTGTCCTCTTTTTCCTTCTTTTTCATTTTATTTTTCCTCTTTTTGTTTTTCCTGCTTTTCCCCATTTTTAATCTTTTATTTTCTAGCATTTTCATTTTTCTCATTTTTCTTTTACCTGTATTTTGTTTTTATTCTTTCTTTACTTCTTTCTGCTAGCCTTTTCCTCTTTTTGTCTCTGCTTTTTTTTCCTTTTTCATATATATATATATATATATATATATATATATATATATATATATATATACTGGACTGTCTCAGAAAATTAGAATATTGTGATAAAGTTCTTTATTTTCTGTAATGCAATTAAAAAACAAAAATGTCATACATTCTGGATTCATTACACATCAACTGAACTATTTCAAGCCTTTTATTATTTTAATATTGCTGAATTTGGCTTACAGCTTAAGAAAACTCAAAAATCCTATCTCAAAATATTAGAATATCATGAAAAAGTATACAAGTAGGCTATTCAACTAATCACCTGAATCATCTAATTAACTCGAAACACCTTGCGGGGGATTTCCTGAGCCTTAATAACACTCAGCTTGGTTCAGTAAACTAAATCACAAGTATGGGGAAGACTGCTGATCTGACTGCTGTCCAGAGGACCATCATTGATACCCTCCATCAGAAGGGTAAGACACAAAAAGAAATTTCTCAAAGAGCAGGCTGTTCACAGAGTGCAGTTTCAAAGCATATCCACAAAAAGTCTGTTGGAAGGGAAAAATGTGGCCGGAAACGCTGCACAACCAAGAGAGATGACCGCAGCCTTAACAAAATTGTGAAGAAGAGCCGCTTCCAGAATTTGAGGGAGCTTCAAAGACAGTGGGCTGAAGCTGGAGTCCAGGTATCAAAAGCCACAGTTCACAGACGTGTCCGGGAAATGGGCTACAATAGCCGTATTCCCATGGTCAAGCCACTTCTGAACTCAAGACAACGGAAGAAGCGTCTGACTTGGGCTTTGGAGAAGAAGCACTGGACAGTTGCAGAGTGGTCCAAAGTCCTCTTTTCAGACGAAAGCAAGTTTTGCATTTCATTTGGAAGTCAAGGCGCCAGAGTCTGGAGAAAGGCTGGAGAGGAGCAAAATCCAAGTTGCTTGAAATCCAGTGTGAAGTTCCCACAGTCAGCAATGGTTTGGGGAGCCATGTCAGCTGCTGGTGTTGGTCCACTGTGTTTCATCAAGTCCAGAGTAAATGCAACTGTGTACCAAGAGATTTTAGAGCACTACATGCTTCCATCTGCTGAAAAGCTCTATGGAGATGAGGATTTCATTTTCCAGCATGATCTGGCACCTGCCCACAGTGCCAAAACCACCAGTAACTGGTGCACTGACCATGGCATCACTGTCCTTGATTGGCCTGCTAATTCCCCTGACCTGAACCCCATCAAGAATTTGTGGGTTATAGTTAAGAAGAAGATGAAAGACACCAGACCTACAAATGCAAATGAGCTGAAGGCCGCTATCGAAGCATCCTGGGCATCAATAACACCTCAGCAATGCCACAGGCTGATTGCCTCCATGCCACGCCGGATTGATGCAGTAATCCGTGCAAAAGGATTCCCAACCAAGTACTGAGTGCATCAATGGACATTTTCAAATGTTTGATTTAGTTTTGCTGTTATAAAATTATTTTTTTTACTTGGTCTGAGGAAGTATTCTAATATTTTGAGATAGGATTTTTGAGTTTTTTTCAGCTGTAAGCCAAATTCAGCAATATTCAGATAATCAAAGGCTTGAAATAGTTCAGTTGATGTGTAATGAATCCAGAATGTATGACATTTTTGTTTTTTTAATTGCATTACAGAAAATAAAGAACTTTATCACAATATTCTAATTTTCTGAGACAGTCCAGTATATTTCTAGCTTCTTTTTCTTGATAATTTCTTTTTACCTTTTTCTTTGCTTTTTTCAAATTTTAATCTTTTTTCCCATTTTTATTTTTTGTTTTTATTGTTTTCCCATCTCATTCTTTCTTTACTTCTTTCTCCTAGCCTTTTCCTCTTTTTTGTCTCTGTTTTTTTTTCTTATATATATATATTTTTTTTTTTTCTAGCTTTTTATTGATAATTTCTTTTTTCTTTTTTCTTTGCTTTTTTCAAATTTTAATCTTTTTTCCCATTTTTCTTTTTTTTGTTTTTATTGTTTTCCCATCTCATTGGTCTTCTTTCTTTTTTCTTGCATCATTTCTCTTCGGCCATGTTTTAAATGTTTTTTTTTGTTTTTTTTTTTTCAACTTTTTTCAAATGCGCCACAGACAGCATCGAGGCCAACGTAGAGAACGCGGAAGTCCACGTGGAGCGAGGGGCCGAGCAACTCCAGAGGGCCGCCTACTACCAAGTCAGTCGGCGCATTTGAAATTCTATTTTTGGCGCTTTGAGATGGCTTCTAACCCCCCTTTTTCCCACCCACAGCAAAAGTCCAGAAAGAAGATGTGCATCCTGGCCATGGTTTGCACCTTGGCACTTTTGATCCTGGGCATTATCATCTGGCAGGTCTCCAAGTGACACCTACATTTTGCACCCCAATTATGGAGAAGCCCACCTGCCATAGGTAGAACTCAATGTAGAAATGAAAATCTAAATACAAATACATGCCAGAGAAATAAACACATCAGTTATTCATGTCATACCTAAATATTTGACGGAAGTAGAATTTATTCATTTGTCATTTATTTATTTCTGTATTTATTGTGTCGAGTATTCCTACGTGCATTTTGTCGCAACAAGATGTTGTTTTAATATGGGGGCGGGTCAAAGTGGCTGAGCTTTTTTCTTTCCTATTGGTGGATCTAAAATACATCACAAAACACACAACAAAGTGCTAAACCAAAAACATGACGACACGTGTAACATAATAAATGACAAAATACACCAGAGAATAAATAGCAGAATATATGAATAACAAAGTAAACGACCAAATGCATGACATATCACAGAAAACTCATGACTGAACACGACCAAAAATTACGGTACACCCACCAAACACACGACAAAAGAAATGCTAAAACACTTGAAAATTTGCTTGACAAAAATATAAAAAAAGGAGAAAAAAAGACTAATAATGGCAAATGACATGATAAATTAGAAGAAAAGGGTAACTATCCGAGGAAATGCGTAAGGAAATGCTTGACAAAATACCTGAAAAAATCGAAATGACAAAACAAAGAAATGAACTGACTGCATTAATGTCACGTATTTAGGTATGATATGTTTTATTCGTGTATATTACCGTATTTGTCGCACTATAAGGCGCACCGGGTTATAGGGCGCACCCCCAAAAAATAGTTTTTGGTCCTATATCTTCCATACATAAGGCGCACCGGATTATAAGGCGCTACAATGGGAACGTCGACAAAACAGTCAGATAGTTCAGTCAAACTTATTACCCCCTTAACATTCCGAAAGCTTGCAAACAAGCAAATACGTGTCTCAGACATGTACGGAAACAGTGTCTTTACGATGTCACCAATCACTCAAATTCATCGTTCCAAATATAATTTCTTAGTTTCCATTTTATTTTTTGCTGGCAACTGTGTGGACAGCAAAGTAAGAATTTTATTGTGCAGGGAAACTGGGTTCTTCACTCTGCATATGACAATAAACACTTTGAATTGAATTTAGTCTAAAAATAGACTCATTACAGAAACATCAAGTTCATTCTAAAACAAGATACCGGGGAAATATAAAGCCGCATAGCTCACCTAAGTTCTCTTGCAGCCATCACGTTCAATAATGATACGTAACCATGGTCTTCTTACAACCGTGAGTGTAGTAAATCCAGGAGAGTCAAATATTTACAAATACAGAATAGTAAAAAATGTTTTCTCTATGCCGCGTAGTACAACCCAACGTGTGATTCACATTCATCTTTTTCGCCAATTGCAGGCTTTGTTTCGCCCCTTTAGCCTATGCGAGCCTGTAAATGATAAAAAGGATCCGCCCCCTTTACCCTCGAATAACTTTAGCCAATAGTGACTGATTCAAATGATGATTGACACATTGGTTAGGAAATGAAACACCGGTATATAAATCCCAGCATATACCGCTGACTACTTCGCCTTCGAGGGAAAATCTAGTCGGCGGCCGCTTGCCTTAGTTGCAAGAATTTGCGACTTAATATTGATCCATATATAAGGCGCACTGTATTATAAGGCGCATGGTCAGCTTTTGAAAAAAATAAAGGCTTTTAGGTGCGCCTTATAGTGCGGAAAATACAATACATCAAATTGTAGTTATTTTTTAAATTTCTACATTTATTTTGAAATGTGTCTAATGGCGTCTCCTACACTTTGGTAAAACACTTGTTTATGGTTGGGGGCAGAGGGGAAGTATTTTTGTTTCTTTCTTTTCCCTGGTACTACCACTGTCACTACTTAAGATATCGAGCACACAAAACAGGAACGGATAAATGGTAAAGAGACTTTGTTTTTTTGTACTTTTTTTTTTTAAGCTTTTTCTTTTTTTTAATCCTTTGTTTTCTGCTTTTTCATCTTTTCTGCTTTTTCATCTTTTTTTCTTGCCTCTTTTCTAATTTTCTCTTTTGTTTTTTTTCTAGTGTTTTTTTCTTTTACCATTTTTTAATTTTCTCTTTTTTCCTTGCTTTTTTCTTCTTTATATTCCTTTTCTACTTTACAATCTTTTTTCTTTTTTTACTGACTTTAACCCCCCATTTTTAATCCTTTTGCCTTTTTTTCCTAGCTTTTTCTTCATTTTTCTTCTCTTTTTTGCCAGTTGCTTTCTTTTTTCTTGTTTGATTACTTTTTCTTATTTCCTTTTCACTTTTTCATCATTTTTTGTGCCTCTTCTTTTTCTCTTTTTTCTTTTTCCTTCTTCATATTCTTTACGCCCCTCTTTCTTTTCTTTTTGCTTACGTTACCCAATTTTGTCTTTACTTTTTTTCTTTCTTTTTCTTTAACAATTTTTATTATCTTTTTTGTCATTGTCTTCTCTGCTCTTTATTTCCTACTTTTTATCTTTTATTTCCTCTTTACTTTATTTTTCTCTTTTATCTACTACTTCCTTCTCTCCCATATTCTTTCCTTTTTCTTGGCGTTTTTTACATTTTTATTTCTTTTTCATCATACAAATCCAA
The DNA here is from genome assembly GCF_059441175.1 of Urocampus carinirostris. Lineage (NCBI taxonomy): Eukaryota > Metazoa > Chordata > Actinopteri > Syngnathiformes > Syngnathidae > Urocampus > Urocampus carinirostris. The sequence continues at coordinate 1,940,993 of NC_142350.1, read as the reverse complement.
AACTTTAATACTTTTCCTTGCCCTTTTTGATCATACATCTTGAGGTAATTTAACATTTGCGATTTTTTTATATTGTGCAGTAAAATTGTTGTAAGAATGTTTCGATGGGAAGGAGATTGATTGTAATGTCTTGAAAATAAATATTTGTAATTAATTCAATATTTGCATGATAGGCTGCCGTATACGCTATATCGCAAACGCTTTTCAATACATTTGTATGACTCTTTTCAGTACATTAAATAAATGGGATTTTTAAGGGTTATTGTTCTATCTTCTTTATTCAATATCCATTATCCGTTATCGGTCAGTTCATAATACGCTACAAAGCCTAGGAGCCGGGACTCTTACTCTCAGCCAAAAGGCCAAGCTAAGGTCCTAGCCTTAAAGCCTTGCTCCGATCATTACGAATGCACCAGTATACAAATTCAGAACCACAGATGACAATAAATGTCTTTAGTTACTGTTATTGGCACTCCTTTCAAGTCAAGTCATGTTTATTTGTATAGCCCTTAATCACAAGAGTCTCAAAGGGCTGCACAGATCAAAGACAATTGCAAACTACCGACTATTATGACACCATCCCCTTATTTCACCATCTTTTTTTCAAATGGACAGTGTGTGTTTGTTTCAGGCACTAGATGTAGCTGTGTTGTGTCGTGCAACTGAAAATGAGTATAAAGCTATAAAGCACGAGGAGGAATACAATCTGTGGAGACTCAGTGACCAAAATGCTCAACTTTTTTTTTTTTTTTGCCAAGCCTTTTCTGGATATAAATTAAATGATCTTAAATGGTCAGTATGTAATATTAGACCTCTAGATATCGCTGTTTGGTGTCATGTAACTGAAAATGAGTGCTAAAAAGCACAAGAAAGAAGACAAACTAAAAGTGACTAAAAAGAAACATTTTCTCTGCTCATTTTTTTACCAAGCCTTTTTGGGGGATAAATTAATCTTAAAGGGACAGTGTATAATATTTGACCAAAAGATGTCGCTGTATTATGTAATGAAATTCAAACGATGCTAAAAGTTGAATCCAAAGTATCTGGAGACGCAAAGTGCCTATGCAGCTTAATTTTTCTTATTTTTCACTAAGCCTTTTTTGGGGTAGAACTATTTTAAGCTTAGAGGGACAGTTTTATAATTTGACCACTAGATGTCGCTGTATTTCTTTGTGTGACCAAAAAGAAGTGCTAAAAATCACAAGGGAAAATACAAACTTCAAGTAGGTAAAGTGACCGAAATGCAACATTTTTCTTCCCCCCAAAAAGTTTATAACACAATTATTATTACCAGTTAGTTTTCGAGTCATTAAAAATCATATATAGTCCTATCAAAATATTATCTTTAAAATAAGATGACTGTAATTTTGGGGGGGACTTGTGATTTTTAGATGCACCTTATATTTTAGAAAATGTAGTTTTCTTATTTTACTTTGAATATCTTACTGCATTTTAAAGGGATGTTGCCCGTCTTGTAAAGAAAACCCCTAAAAACGTTTTTTCCTTTTTTTTACACTTTCTCCATGCCTTTTTTTCTTTTTTCCCCATTCCTTCTTTTTTTCCCTTTTTTACGTTTTCCATTTTTAATTTTTATACTTTTTTTCTTTCCCCCTTTTTCTTTTCATTTTTTTATCTTCTCATTTTTCTTGCTGCTTTGCTTTTTTCCTTTTTTGCTTTTTCATATTTCTTCTTTGTTCTTCCTGTTTTCCTTTTTCTTTTTTTACCCTTTTCCTGTTTTAAATACTTCTTTTAATCTTTAATCTTTTTACTTTTTTTCTCTTGTCCTTTTTCTTTTTTCTATTGGTCAAATATTACACACTCCCTTTGAGGTGAAACACATCCTTTCCCCAACAAGACATTTTTGCCCATTTCATGCTTTTAACTTGGAAGTAGCTTTTATTTTGAAGGCGTTTCCGGTGTTGATGCACTCACGTTGCCGCTTGACACATTGTGGAAGGCGATGCTCCTGTGTGGCATTTCCCGCATTAGAACCACGCAAAAAAAAAACAAACAACCTATAAAATTGTAACCAAAAGAGGAATAAGGACAAGATTGATGCTGCAACAACAGGGTGGCAGGTAAATTGACTGCATGAGCACCTGCAATATTCTTACTTTTATTTTCAAATTTGCTGTTTGCTTAGTCATCAAAGCCATACACTATAGATTTATTGAAAAATTTTACAATAATTTTAATTTATTTAATCCAGTATCAGTGTAGAACTTCAAAAGGTGGCCAATCAAAAAACATTTTTAAAAATCCAGTAAGTCTGTGTTCATACCTGCTAAGCTCAGCCAATTACTTCCCCTATTGATTGCAATTCCCTTCTTTTTAGCTATCATAAACCTTAAGAGCACAACGCGGCACCTATATACTCACAGTAAGGCAGAATATTTAGAATCTTTACGACAGAAATTCTACTGCAGTAAGACTTCAAAAATACTACAGAACTCCTACCACACATATACTATGAGAATACTACAGAAATACTTCAACAAATCGACTTCAGAAATAGTACAAAAATACTACAAACATCCTCCTACAAAAATAATTTTAGAAAAAAATACTACTTTTATTTAAATGCTCTTTATTCCACACGTTATATTGGGTATTTTTGTATTCTATAACTCTTATTTTGTTTTTTTTTAACACAAGGATACTGCTGGAAATGTGAATATCCATACGGGGATGAATAAAGTATCTATCTACCTACCTACTACACTACAGAAATACTTCAAAAATTCTACTTTAGAAATTGTCCAAAAAATACTGCGAAGATGCTACAGTAGAAATACTACAAGGATCCACTATATCCATTATTAATGATTACAATTGCCCTTATTTGGTCATAATAAATCTTACAAGCAGAGCGTGAGACCTTTTTACTCACAGCAAGGCAAACTATTTAAAATAAGAACAAAGATCATTTGTGTAAACAAGTCTATTTACCTGGTAAACCACACCGACAATTTTTCAGCATCTTCTTTTAGTAAGTTTACAACATAAACCTAGGGTTGCTTATGAGTAGTTAAATCTCGTACGAAAATTGTTATACAGCGTACTCAACTTGAAATGATAAAAAAAACGTGTAAAATATGTAGGTATCGAAAAGGGGATGAAGTACTTGCACTTCGTAATTGAATTCAAGGTAAAGAACGCATCGGGAAATAAATTGTATTTTATTGCAGTGTTGTAGAAAAACTCAACGCGTTTTGAAAAATAAGCAATATAATACGAGGATGTTAAGTTTTGGGTGTGATGGGCTTCTGTGGGGGAAGCAGGAACTAACGCAGGGGTCTTAATGATGGTTTAGAATAACAAAAGCATGTACAAAGTGCCAAACAAGAGTTCACAAAACAATGTCCAAACAAAACCAAACATGACATAGTCCAAACCAGGAACAAAGACTGCAACTGGAAATGGAAAAATGCAAGTAACAATCTAACAAGTGGTTACTAACAACCCCCAAAATAGATGTCCAAACAAAAACCCTGATACAAACAAAAACAAACCTGGCATGGCAGTAGAATGAAAATGACCCGAACATGTTCTTTCCAAAATACCCTTGTAAAAGGGTGAGGATAATTAGGGACTGGTGTGTGGATATTGGACACAGCTGTGCCCGGTTCCAAATCCGCTCGGTACCCCATGGTGAAAGGGGACGCAGTAGACCCGAACATACCAGATTGTCCGAAAGTAAATACAATTTATGGAGTCTCTAGCTACAGGACGGCTGAAGGTGCTTGCCCCTCATCGCCGAGACCGAAAACCAGGCGTGGCTGAGGGGCATTCCTCTTGCCATCAAGTCAATGAAGACTTCCCAAAGCGCTCTATAATGTGCTTCACACTTACTGTCGGAGTTTATAAAGATATAAACTCATTGCTGACCATAGTATTCAGATAAAAGGATTTAAATAGAGTTTAACTACAGCACATGTAGTGAGCCCGGCCTGCCAGCCATCTTGCTTGGCTGCCCAGGCCGTTCTGACCACATCCGGTTCAGCAGACGTATTTATTGAAAGGTCACACAATGGCGGTGAATACAATGGAGTCGCGCATGCGTATTACATTACATACAATGGAAAAACATTGAAAACGTATTCCAAACAATGGAATTAGACTGAAAACATGGATCTTTGATGTGTGTGTGTGTGTGTGTGTTACTTGTGTATTAAAAATAGAATAACGGGTTAACAAGTTAATTTCAGAGCATAGGAGTGTTGACTGTTTCAAATTAAAACATCATTAAAAAAAAACAGATTGATAATTTCATGGAGAGGCGAAAACCCTCAAAAAGGAAAAAAAAATTATCCTCCCAGGAATGTCTTTTTCTGGAAAAACAAGGGATTAAAAAAAAAAAAAAAAATTGGACACCTAAAACGAACAACAAACAAAACCCGCTTATTTTGCAGTGTATTTCATTCCTCTCAAAAATAAAAACAAATCTCCTCGAACACAAAGCAGTAAGCCATCGTTAACTGTAAGGGTCATTGATAGAGACCGCGAGAATTAAAACAAACAAAACAAAACTACAAAAATGAACTTAGTGTGTCAGTGGTGTGTACAGTGAGGGGTTTTCCCTTTAGCTTGTAGGGATAAGTCCTTTAGACAACGCTGTCTGGGTCAGTATTGTCATCAGAGTCTTGTGGGTCGGGAATCAATTTGTAATGGTACATATGAGCAACAAACATTCTTGACATCATCCTTTTAGTTGCGGCACGACGCAGCAGGAACATACGCCACACAGGAGAAGGAAGATTACCAAAACTCCGCCAAATGGCGACAGGATCTTCATCAGCACCTGAGACCAGTTTCCAGAGTAGAGCCAATCGAGCCATTCCTGTTGAACGTCTTTTTCTTTGGCCATTGTGTTCCTGAAGTTCTTCATAGTGGCTAGGGCATCGATGATTGTTCCATTTTCATCCCCCTGCAGTGGCCCTGATGAATCCAGGCACCCCAACAGCCGTGGGGGGCGATGAGCAGAACCATGTAAGGGCCGTCCTAGCGTGGACTGGACCAGGTATTTCGTTTTACCAGGATCAGATCACCAGGGGTCACAGTCTCCTGTGTGGATGAGAGAAAAAGAGATAGAGAGAAATAGAGATAGAGACCTAAAAATTTTTTTTAAATTGGGTTATCCTAATTAGATGTTTATCTCCCCTGTTGAGACATTTCGTTATGGCTCAATTTAACCTGAAAAACAACTAATTTATTTATATATTCGTATATTTTCTTAAATTATCTTTATATTTATTATTAGTGAAGGCAAAATCCCCGCTTTAAATTGCCATATCCATTCTGAGCACTATATCCCAAAACTCCAAATCAAAAATAAACTATTTATTTTTCAAAATTGTTAGCTCTACATCTCAAATTTAGTTTTTTACTCATTTCAGTCACTGAATCCGTTTATGAAATGAAATGAAATGATCTGCATTTATATAGTGCTTTTCAAGTCAATGACTTCCCAAAGTGCTTTACAATGTGCTCCACATTTCCCATTATCATCATCAGAATCACTCACCCTGATTTGAGTGACATGGTGTTTTCTTGTTTGTGGATTGATCATTGTCCAAAAATTCTGTGTGTGTATTTTTCTATTTTCCCTTCTCATTATTTTTTTTTTTGATTTTTTTTTTATATGTGTTATCTTTCTGTTGGCCATCCCTCTCGAGGTAAATGACCAGGGAAGATAGTTAAATCATCAACTTATAAAAAAAAAAAAAAACGCTTTTACTGTTATGATTCACTCTTTGTTTAGCTTTTTGTAAAAATCATAACCGATGCATTATCTTCTCAGTAAGGAAGTTTGTTTGAGATGACAATATTTTATAAAGGAGGCAGGTAATTCACGCTCAAGGTGAATGACTCCGCCAAAATGAAAAATGCCACCCAAAAATGTTTTCAATGTGGGCGATACTCTAACGGTGTATGGTCATTCTAATTGATTATTGTTAAGCTATTTTACAAACATTTAGATTGTTTTATTGTTTTTTATTATAGCATATTCGCTTTGTGTAATATTTTTCTATCTGTCCAAAACTTCATAGTTAGAATTTCAAAAAACAATCCTATGGAGAGCTTATTCCGAAGACAATTTTTTTATCAATTGCGGACAAAACTAGAGTAAGATTTTGACCCTTATTATACTGAATTCTGACCAAAAACATTTCACGTGTCTCGTTCTGAATTTAGAATTTACCAGCCTCTTAAAAACTTCCCCCCAACTGAGTTCAAAACTCAGTTCAACTTTTATGAATACAAGTGAAATAAAACAGCATACAGTATATAATTTTGAAAGATAAATTTATCAATCTTCCTCAAGTACATATACACTTTTTATTAACAAGACTCTGTTACTTCAAGCAGACGAATTGTTGAATGTTCTTGTGTTCCAGGCTTTGATTTGCGTATTCCACAGTACATTCACCGTTTGAATGTTGCTCTTGGCCCATCAAAAGTCCATCCATCCATCCATCCATCCATCTATTGTCTTCCGCTTATCCGAGGTCTGGTCGCGGGGGCAGCAGCGTTAAAAGGGAAGCCCAGACGTCCCTATCCCCAGCCACCTCCTCCAGCTCATCCGACGGGACCCCGAGGCGTTCCAAGCCAGCCAAGAGACTCTCTCTAACGTGTCCTGGGTCGCCCCCGGGGCCTGCCGGTGGGACATCTCCCGAGGCAGGCGCCCTAGCCACATCAACTGGCTCCTCTCAACGCGGAAGAGCAGTGGCTCTACACCGAGTCCCTCCAGGATGACTGAGCTTCTCACCTTATCTCTAAGGGAGAACCCAGACACCCTGCGCAGGAAACTCATTTCGGCCACTTGTATCCGGGATCGTGTTCTTTCGGTCATGACCCAAAGTTCATGACCATAGGTGAGGGTAGGAACGTAGATTGACCGGTAGATCGAGAGCTTTGCCTTTCGGCTCAGCTCCCTCTTCACCACGACGGACCGTGCAGGGTCCGAATGACGGCAGACGCTGCACCGACCCGTCTGTCGATCTCCCGTTCCATCCTACCTTCACTCGTGAACAAGACCCCAAGATACTTGAACTCCTCCACTTGGGGCAAGACCTCCTCCCTGACCCGGAGGGAGCATACCACCCTCTTCCGACTGAGTACCATGGCCTCGGACTTGGAGGTGCTGATCCCCATCCCGGCCGCTTCACACTCGGCTGCGAATCGCTCCAGCGAGAGCTGAAGATCACGGCCTAAGGAAAAAAGCAGTGATGCAATGCTGAGGCCCCCAAACCGGACTCCATCCCCGCCAAGGCTGCGCCTAGAAATTCTGTCCATAAAAGTTATGAACAGAATCGGTGACAAAGGGCTGCCCTGGTGGAGCCCAACCCTCACCGGGAACGATTCCGACTTACTGCCGGCAATGCGGACCAGACTCTGGCACCGGGCATACAGGGACCGCACAGCCTAGATAAGACTGTGCGGTACCCCATACTCCCAAAGCACCCCCCACAGGGCCTCCCGAGGAACACGGTCGAATGCCTTCTCCAAGTCCACAAAACACATGTAGACCGGACAGGCAAACTCCCATGCACCCTCAAAGACCCTGCAGAGTGTATGACAAAGTGTTCCACGGCCAGGACGAAAACCACACTGTTCCTCCTGAATCCGAGATTCGACTTCCTGGCGGACCCTCCTCTCCAGTACCCCTGAATAGACCTTACCCAGGGAGGCTGAGAAGTGTGATTCCCCTGTAGTTGGAACACACTCTCCGGCCCCCCTTCTTAAAGAGGGGAACCACCACCCCAGTCTGCCAGTCCAGAGGCACTGTCCCCAATGTCCACGCGATGTTGCAGAGGCGTATCATGGTTGACACGTCCACAACATCCAGAGCCTTAATGAATTCCGGGCGGATCTCATTGACCCCCGGGGCCCTGCCACCGAGGAGCTTTTTGACCACCTCGGTGACTTCAACGCCAGAGATGTTAGAGCCCAAGTCTGAGTCCTCTGACTCTGCTTCCCCGCAGGAAAACGTGTCGGTGGGATTGAGGAGGTCTTCGAAGTATTCCGCCCACCGATTCACAACGTCTCAGGTCGAGGTCATCAGCGCCCCAACGGCACTATACACAGTGTCGATGGCACGCCGCTTCCCCCTCCTAAAACGCCGGATGGTTGACCAGAATTTCCTCGAAGCTGTTCGGAAGTCTGCTTCCATGTCCTCGCCAAACTCCTCCCATGCCTGAGTTTTTGCCTCGGCAACCGCCGAAGCCGCATTCCGCTTGGCCAGCCGATACCGGCCAAGTCAAGTCAAATTTATTTATATAGCCCTTAATCACAAAAATGTCTCAAAGGACTGCACAGGATTACAATGATACAATTACCTGATCTTAAACCAACATGCGGGCAAGGAACAACTCAAAACCTCAGCGTGAGGAAAAGGAGATACCTTGAGAAGGGACCTCACAAGTGGTATCCCCTTCCAGGATGACCAAGGTGAATTACATTTAGCATTACAGTACACAAACATAGTAAACACTTGGTAATATGTTGAAAATTTGTCCAGAAAGAGCATGACAGCAGCGACGCCCCCAGGCTGTAAACTAGTCCAGAAAGTCTATGACGGCCACGACGCAGCTTCCCATCTCTGCCAGCTGGTCAATGCAGGCGTTGACATGCTTCAGGTCAAAGGCTGGTCCGCTGACTCATCTCAAATCGTCCTTCTCCTTCGTATCACCACCAGGCAGGCAGTCGGAAAAAGACAGGACAATACAGAATATGAGGTGGGCATCAATCATAAACTTTGGAATAGAAGTGTGTCTTAAGCCTTGATTTAAAAACTTCCATTGAGGTTGCAGATCATATCTCCTTAGGCAGGGCATTCCATAGCACCGGGGCCCGGATGGAGAAGGCTCTCAAGCCTGCAGACTTTTGGCTCTCGGAGTCGCAAGTAGACCAGCATTTTCCGAGCGCAGACTCCGTGCAGGAACATAGGGGGAAATCTAATCAGAGAGATAAGAGGGTGCAATTCCATGCAAACATTTATATGTTAATAAGAGAACCTTAAAGTCACATCTTAAGTGGACTGGGAGCCAGTGCAAGTTGGCCAATACAGGAGTAATATGCTCAAACTTTTTGGTCTTAGTCAAAAGTCTAGCTGCTGCATTCTGAACCAGCTGCAAACTTTGCCAGCTGCTTCCAGAGTCCCAGAGGCCAAAAAGGCCCGATCAGACTTTCTTCAGCTTGACAGCATCCCTCACTGCCGGTGACCACCAACGGGTCTGAGGGTCACCGCCGCGGCAGGCACCGACTACCTTACGTCCTCAGCTCCGATCAGCCGCTTCGACAATGGAGGCGCGGAACATGGTCCATTCCGACTCAATGTCCCCCGTCTCCCTCGGGACATGGGCAAAGTTCTGCCGGAGGTGTGAATCGGAACTTCTTCTGACAGGAGATTCTGCTAGCCGTTCCCAACAGACCATCACAACACGCTTGGGTCTGCCGGGTCGGACCGGCATCTTCCCCCACTATCGGAGCCAACTCACCACCAGGTGGTGATCAGTTGACAGCTCCGCCCCTCTCTTCACCCGAGTGTCCAGAACATGCGGCCGCAGGTCCGACGAAACGACGACGAAGTTGATCATCGAACTACGGCCTAGGGTATCCTGGTGCCAAGTGCACATATGGACACCCTTATGTCTGAACATGGTATTCGTTATGGACAAACCATGACGGGCACAGATGTCCAATAACGAAACACCACTCGGGTTCAGATCAGGGGGCCGTTCTTCCCAATCACACCCCTACAGGTCTCACTGTTAGCGCACATGTGTGCGTTGAAGTCTCCCAGCAGTACGAGGGAGTCCCCAGGGGGCGCGCTCTCAAGCACACCCTCTAAGGACTCCAAGAAAGGTGGGTACTCTGAACTGCTATTTGGTGCATAAGCACAAATAACAGTCTGGACCCGTCCCCCCACTCGAAGGCGGAGAGAGGCTACCCTCTTGTCTACCGGGGTGAACCCCAACGTACAGGCGCTGAGCCGTGGAGCAACTAATATGCCCACACCGGCTCTGCGCCTCTCACCACGGGCAACTCCAGAGTGGAAGAGAGTCCAATCCCTCTCGAGAGGACTGGTACTAGAGCCCAAGCCGTGTGTGGAAGTGAGTCGGAACTTCTCAACCTCACACCCCAACTCTGGCTCCTTACCTGCCAGAGAGGTAACATTCCATGTCCCAAAAGCCAGTTTCTGGAGCCGGGATCGTCGCGCCAAGGACCCCTCCCTTGGCCGCTACCCAGTTCTCTGCGCACCCGACCCCTTTGGCCCCTCCTACAGTTGGTGAGCCCATGGGAAGAGGGTCCCACGTCGTCCCTTTGGGCTGTGCCCGGCCGAATCCCGTGGGCAAAGGTACGGCCACCAGGTGCTCGCCAGCGGACCCCACCTCCAGGCCTGGCTCCAGAAGGGGGCCCCGGTAACCCGCGTCCGGGCGAGGGAAATTGAGGACCAATTTTCTTTCGCGTCATAAGGGGTCTTCTGATCTGCGTTTTGTCTGGCCACTCACCTAGAACCTGTTTGCCATGGGTGACCCTACCAGGGGCTTAAAGCCCCCGACAACATAGCTCCTAAGATCATTGGGACACACAAACTTCTCCAACACGATAAGGGAGCAGATCAAGGAGGTTGTTTTGTTTTTTTGGTTTGAACAATTTTATTGACACTATTAACAGCAAATAAACAATGTGAGGTTTCAAAAATTTTTCTCGACAATTTTAACAGCAATTAAGCACATTCACAATTTCGTTATATCTGACTATATGACGTTTTAACAATTTTTTCAGACATCTTTAACACCAATTAAACACACAATTTCATTATATCATATCCCAACAATGAGTTTTATCGACACTTTTAACAGCAATTAAATGCATTCACAATTTCATTATATCATATTCTAACAATATGAGGTTTGAACCATTTTTATCGACAATTTTAACAGCAGTTAACCAATGTGGAAAGGGCAATACTATTGTGCAAGGGCATAGCTCTGTCTTCTCAAGTGGGATTTTTTTTTGGTCGAACAATTTTATTGACACTTTTAACAGCAATTAAACACCTTCACAATTTCATTATATCATATTTTAACAATATGAGGTTTGAACAATTTTTATCAACACTTTTAACAGCAATTAAACACATTCACTATTTCACCATATCATATTCTAACAAGGTTTCTGGAGGTAAAGTGAAAGCAGCATCCTCCAGTCCTCTGCCCGGGATGCCCAGATGGGTCCTCTCCCTTCTTACTTCTACCTTCCACAACCACCCGAATAACCAGGCCGTTGCTTCCGGGACCCCAACAGTGGAGCTCTGGTTCCCTCCTCCGGGTGGGTGCAGACGACTCTTCTTTATGGCTGCGTCCTAGGCTTGCCGCTTGCAGATTGTATGGTATCTGCAGCCATTCAGTGCACAGCCACGGGGGGGATCTGCCTGCACCTCCTTACCAGCAGGTATCTGGAGGTCCAGATGGTGTCTTTGATGGCGGCGAGAGTGAGAGTTTATTCATATCCATCCATACTTTTAGGTTAATTAGTCTTCTACTTGTTGCCCGTAAACAGATCGTAGAGTGCTGGGTACGACTCATGTTGGTCGACCCAGTCGAGCTAGCTGTGTTCACTCTCAGCCGATCAGCGCATAGTTGTAATAGAGATAATACTATGTCACCCAGGCAACAGCCAATCAGTGTGGTCTCCCGAAGCACAACTTTCTCCCTCTCTCACAAACACACACAGTACGCAAAGAGCGCTTGCAGTGAATACAACAAACGTGGGAACACGGGAGATGTTTGACTAAAAACGAAAGAGAATTTGGCAATATGTATCACTAGCGCATGGCGAAAGATCGGCGATCTGATTAAAAAAAGTTAGTTTTGTTTAAAAAGTTGCTATTCTCACTGGATCCGCAGAGAGGTAAGCTGTGTTCCGGTCGTGGGGCGCAGTCCGCTTAAGTCAAGTCCAATTCCTTTGTCTAGCCCTTAATAAGTTAAATCCCATTTCTTTGTGTAGCCCTTAATAAGTCAAGTTCCATTTTTTTGTTTAACCCTTAGTAGGTCGAGTCCCTTTTCTTTGTCTAGCCCTAAATAAAGTCCCATCTATTTGTTTAGCCCTGAATAAGTCGGTTCTCATCTCTTTATCCAGGCCTTAACTTAAGTCCCATTTCTTTGTCATACACTTAGTTACATACCATTTTTTTTTTAGACCAGCCTTTAATAAGTCAAGTTCCGTTTCTTTGTCTAAACCCTTAAGTCAAGTCCCATTACTTCAAATAGTGTGCTTTGGCTCAAAAGTTTGACAAACACTTATATTTTCCACGATTATAACAGGTTTTGCTTTTTTTGTGCGTATTTTGAAAATGTTATCCGTAATATTTAGAGCAGGGGTCTCAGACTCGCGGCCCCCGGGCCAACTGCGGCCCCCAGGACGATTATTTCCGGCCCATCTTAATATGAAAGTTATTAATGTTAGTGCGGCCCGCAAAAGTGATATGAATGACACTTGTTGTGTGCGGAGCTGAATGAACCAATCACGGTTAGGTATATGGGTCTGGTGGGTGGGATATCGGCCGGACGGTCCGGTGCCCCGGTCAAACTGAAATTTAACAGTAAAGCCGGGTATACACTGCGATTTTTTTTTCAGTCGCGGCAAAAGCTACAGCTCACACTGTACGAGTGAATCGCTCAGAAAATGCGTGGTTAATAATAAACGGAGCAGGCTTTCATGTCTTGTTCTCTGTGTTTGAATATGAGCATGACAGCTCATGCTGTCACTGCTCCAGACCAATACAGAAAGTCGCCACATTTTGCTGAAGCGCATGCGCAAAGTTAAACCCGCGAATTTAAACCCGAGACTGACTGAGGTTGAAGTGGAAAAACATATTACAGAGCCCCAAACATGTCTTTTTCGAAGCCTGCAGTGAAGAGAAAGGTCGGTGATGAGCACAGACAATTTCAGGAAAAGTGGGAAGTGCAATATTTCTTTGTTGAGCACAGGGGCGCCCCAACATGTCTTATTTGCACTGAAAAAGTGGCCATGCACAAGGAATACAATTTGAGACGTCATTATTCAACTAGACATGCTTAGGAGTACGAAAAATACCAGGGAGATGAGAGAGTCAACCAGGCTGCCAGTCTTAAAAGATGTTTAATGAGGCAACAAGATTTCTTTAAGAAAGTAACCAAAGACAATGATGCAGCAGTCGAAGCTAGCTACGTAGTTAGTGAGACGATTGCTAAAGTAGGAAAGCCATTCACAGAAGGTGAATTTGTCAAAAAGTGCTTAATACAGGCTGCACATATTGTCTGTCCAGAAAAGAAAGGGCAGTTTAAAAACATCAGCTTTTCTGCCAACACCGTGGCAGAGCGCATTTCTGACCTGTCAAGTGACATTTATGATCAACTGCATGAGAAAGCAAAATGTTTCAGTGTATATTCAGTGGCTCTTGATGAGACCACAGACACTGCCCAGCTCGCAATATATGTCCGTGGTGTTGATGACAATTTTGAAGTGATAGAGAAACTTCTCACAGTAATTCCAATACATGGTCAGACCACCGCTCAAGAAATATTTCACCAGCTATGTCATGCTATTGAGAATGCCGGTTTGCCATGGAAGAGTTTTGTGGGAATAACAACAGATGGAGCCCCATCAATGACAGGGCGGAAGAATGGACTGGTAGCACTTGTTAAAAAAAACTGGAAGAGGAGGGTGTGGAGGAGGCCATAGCTCTGCACTGCATTATCCATCAGCAGGCCCTTTGTAGCAGATGCCTCAAGTTTGACAATGTGATGCCTGTCGTAGTGAAATGCCCAACCAAATCAGATCCAGGGGCTTAAAGCACAGAATGTTCCGTGCTTTTTTTAGAGGAAATGGAGTCAATATGGGGTTGTGCTCTACTTCACCAAGGTACGTTGACTCAGCAGGGGAACGTACTGAAGAGATTTTTTGTGTTGATAGATAGATAGATAGATGCTTTATTCATCCCCGTAGGGAAATTCACACTTCCAGCAGTCTACCCCGTTGTTTATTAACATGATGCCCTAGGGGTGCTTGTAGCGGAGTGGATGACGTCACGCCAGTCCAAAAGTTCGACATCCCTGCGGCAGATGGAAAACTTTGTGAAAATCCAGGGATACACCACCTCGTGTTAGCAAGTCCGCCTCCTCTCCGATTCCCCCAGGCTTTCGTGTCTCTGTTTAGCGGCGTTGAAGCTGGATAGCTCCGGGTGGCTACACGTTAGCGTCCGGAATGCTAAATGTGAGCCACGTTTCCGCAAAACACAGCAACTGCGCTCCCTGTGCGCCTGATGTTTTTCACCAGCACTCAATGATCTTATTTGTTCGTGAGTTCGCATTTACCATGATTATAACGCCGCTAGCCGCTTCGCTAGCTCCGGCTCTTCTTCCACGATAGGCCCCTTGATCACGCCGGCACGAGAATTCTTCAGGGCAAGGAGTTGAAATTCCTTGAATACACGCATTTTTTGTGCGCTAAAACCCATGTCCCATAGGATAGAAGTAATCCATAGTGTAGTTGTCAAAACGGGAAGAAAAAACACCGAAGATAGGAGCAGACAATAAAACAATAGGGCAGCTGCTGGAAAAGGCAGCCGCTCGTGGCAGCGCCGCTTTGAACTTTGAGAGCAGAAGTGAAAGACTTGGTGGCTGTTCCTGTTCTAAGTGATCCCAAATGGCTCATGAACTTGGCTTTTCTTGTTGATATCACACATGAGCATAATGTACTGAACAAGAAGCTACAAGGCCAGGGGCAACTTGTCAGTGCTACCTATGACGATGTGAGAGCATTCTGCACAAAACTTGTGTTGTGGAAAGCCCAGCTCTCTCAGACAAACCTTTGCTATTTCCCAGCATGCAAGGCACTCGTGGATGCAGGCACATTATTCGGTAGTGAGAAGTATGTTGGGGCCATTTTGAAGAAACAGAAGGAATTTGATCACAGATTTGTGGACTTCAAGACGCACCTCCTGTGCTTCAAATAGAGCTCATTGACTTGCAGTGCAACTCTGCACTTAAAGCTAGGTTCAGGGAGGTGAGTGGAGAAGCAGACAAGCTTGGGCAATTTTTGAGAGAGTTGACACCCAGCTTCCCTGAACTTTCCCGAGTGTTCAAGCGGACCATGTGCCTTTTTGGAAGCACATACTTGTGTGAGAAGCTCTTCTCCACCTTGAACTTCAATAAGTCCAAGTACAGGTCCAGACTTACTGACGAGCACCTTCAAGCCCTACTGAGGGTCTCCACTGCTTCCTCCCTCAAGCCAAATGTGGCTCGGCTATGTGAGAAGAAGCGCTGCCAGGTCTCTAGCAGCAAGAAGTAGGCAAGAGAAGCCTTATTTAGAACAGTTCAGGTTTAATGTTATATTCATGTTCAGAAAGTTTAAGGTTAAATAATCGTCTGTATCTGCTGTATGATCATTTTCTTTTATTTATTTAATTATTATTTTGTGTTAAAAATAAAGGTATTTGAGAACATTGGAATGTTTTATCAGCGCTTTTCTTGTGGAAATCCTGATGCGGCCCAGCCTCATCCAGGATCTGCCTCCAGCAGCCCCTAGGTCAATTGAGTTTGAGACCCCTGATTTAGAGAGAACGCGTCCATTGTTGACGCAGTAGCAAAATGCGTCCACTAGATAATGGCAGAGAGCTACGGATCAGTGAACAAGTCCTTGCTCCACTTTCGTATGGATTATCAACAAATGACGCCGCGCTGAGCCGATGTGCACATGCGCAGTCCATCCTTCTTTTTCATCTGCTGTCAAACATGAGGGCTAAGAGGGGACTATGTGTATTATTTAGTGCCTCGAGTGTTGGGAAATATTTGAAGCTATTATAGATTTATTGTTACAGATGGCAGGATCAATTCATAGAAGCCTTTGTTGAAATGAAATAGACATGAGAGAAAGAATAACTATAGAAAAGAGACATCAATACACGCTGCAAAACAAGCTAGCTGGCGCGCAGAAGGTAAAAAGATAGATAGATAGATAGATACTTTATTCATCCCCGGAGGGAAATTCACATTTCCAGCAGCATCCCTGAGCTGAGAACAATACAATAATAAAGCAAGAAGAATACAATATACAAATACCCAGTGTGACGTGCAAATACCCACTGTAGCGTGTTATATAGAATAACTAAATAGTGCTGCACAGAATACATATTGCAATAAGATTCGGTAATATGCAATGTAGGTGGTGTGGTTTACTGTGGGCTTTTACTCTGCCGGGTAGAGTTAAAGAGGCTCATGGCATGAGGAAGAAAAGATCTCTTCAGTCTGTCCGTAGTACAAGACAGTGACAGCAGTCTGTCGCTGAAACTGCTCTTCTGTCTGGAGATAATGCTGTGTAGTGGATGCGATGGATTGTCCATGATTGACCGCAGCTTTTTCAGTGCCCGTCTCTCAGCTACTGTTGTTAGGCTGTCCAGCTCTTTGCCCACAACAGAGCTCGCTTTCTTAGCCAGTTTATCGAGACGAGAGGCATCCTTCTTGACGCTGCCTCCCCAACACGCTGCCGCATAGAAGAGGGCGCTTGCCACTACTGTCTCATAGAATATTTTCAGGAGCTTTTTGCAGATTTTGAAGGAGGCCAGCCTTCTGAGGAAGTAAAGTCAGCTTTGCCCTTTCCTACATACAGGACTGTCTCAGAAAATTAGAATATTGTGATAAAGTTCTTTATTTTCTGTAATGCAATTAAAAAAACAAAAATGGCATACATTCTGGATTCATTACACATCAACTGAACTATTTCAAGCCTTTAATTATTTTAATATTGCTGATTTTGGCTTACAGCTGAAAAAAAACTCAAAAATCCTATCTCAAAATATTAGAATACTTCCTCAGACCAAGTAAAAAAATAATTTTATAACAGCAAAACTAAATCAAACATTTGAAAATGTCCATTGATGCACTCAGTACTTGGTTGGGAATCCTTTTGCACGGATTACTGCATCAATCCGGCGTGGCATGGAGGCAATCAGCCTGTGGCATTGCTGAGGTGTTATTGATGCCCAGGATGCTTCGATAGCGGCCTTCAGCTCATTTGCATTTGTAGGTCTGGTGTCTTTCATCTTCTTCTTAACTATAACCCACAAATTCTTGATGGGGTTCAGGTCAGGGGAATTAGCAGGCCAATCAAGGACAGTGATGCCATGGTCAGTGCACACGTTACTGGTGGTTTTGGCACTGTGGGCAGGTGCCAGATCATGCTGGAAAATGAAATCCTCATCTCCATAGAGCTTTTCAGCAGATGGAAGCATGTAGTGCTCTAAAATCTCTTGGTACACAGTTGCATTTACTCTGGACTTGATGAAACACAGTGGACCAACACCAGCAGCTGACATGGCTCCCCAAACCATTGCTGACTGTGGGAACTTCACACTGGATTTCAAGCAACTTGGATTTTGCTCCTCTCCAGCCTTTCTCCAGACTCTGGCGCCTTGACTTCCAAATGAAATGCAAAACTTGCTTTCGTCTGAAAAGAGGACTTTGGACCACTCTGCAACTGTCCAGTGCTTCTTCTGCATAGCCCAAGTCAGACGCTTATTCCATTGTCTTGAGTTCAGAAGTGGCTTGACCATGGGAATACGGCTATTGTAGCCCATTTCCCGGACACGTCTGTGAACTGTGGCTTTTGATACCTGGACTCCAGCTTCAGCCCACTGTCTTTGAAGCTCCCCCAAATTCTGGAAGCGGCTCTTCTTCACAATTTTGTTAAGGCTGCGGTCATCTCTCTTGGTTGTGCAGCGTTTCCGGCCACATTTTTCCCTTCCAACAGACTTTTTGTGGATATGCTTTGAAACTGCACTCTGTGAACAGCCTGCTCTTTGAGAAATTTCTTTTTGTGTCTTACCCTCCATCAGGAGGGTATCAATGATGGTCCTCTGGACAGCAGTCAGATCAGCAGTCTTCCCCATACTTGTGATTTAGTTTACTGAACCAAGCTGAGTGTTTTTAAGGCTCAGGAAACCTCGCAAGGTGTTTCGAGTTAATTAGATGATTCAGGTGATTAGTTGAATAGCCTACTTGTATACTTTTTCATGATATTCTAATATTTTGAGATAGGATTTTTGAGTTTTCTTAAGCTGTAAGCCAAATACAGCAATACGCAGAAATGTAACTTGAGTTAAGAGCTAGAGCAGTGGTTCCCCAAGTGGGCGGTAAGATCTGTGGAGGTGGTGAGGAAGAAGGGGAGGGTAGGGGGAAGTTAGAACGTTTGTTTGACGATTTGTACACAACACTTTAGAGCTGCACGATTAACCGAAACCGAATTGACAACGCCATGTGACGTTAGTGCGGTTGTGAAACTGATGAGCACTGCGGTTTTTCAAGGTTTTGTAGTGAGTGATGGAGTTTTGGCCAACCACAATTGTTACTGTTCAAGTTTTAAAAGCACTGACCAATCAGAGACAAGTTTTAACACAAGCCAATAAGTGAGATTCAAAGTTTGCAAGCGCCACACTATGCCACACCCACTGTGTGAGTTCATTGAATGTCATGGCGGACTCCGTAAACATAATACTGAAATAATATTGAATCATACACATTAGGCTCACACAGAGTCTAAACAAATGGCCCCATTTCTTTGTAAAGCCCTTAAGTCAAGTCTCATTCATTTTTTAGCCTTTAAGTAAAATTCCATTTATTTTTCTAGTCTGCTAAACTTAAAGTCCAGTCCAAAGAAATGCTTTGTCTACTCTAGCTTCAAAATAAAGTCAAATTTCTTTGTATGACCTTAAGTGGGGTCTCAGTTCTTTATCTTGTCCTTAATTCAAGTTCCATTTATTTGTCTAGCCCAGGGGTCAGCAACCTTTTCGGTGTGGGGTGCCACTTTCAAATGTCCTTGTAAATCAGTGTACCACACCAAGATCGATGACTCGCACAACATTTTTTTAACATCCAGTAGAGCTGTAGTTTTACACCAGTCCAAATATACAACATGGATATACATTTGAATCTTATAACTCAATGTTTTTCAACCCTTTTTGAACCAAGGTACATTTTTATTCATAAAGTTCTGAGGCACACCGTCCGTCGAAAATGCTTGAAAATATTTGTTTTTATTTTTTACAGTGCAATGTTAAACCGCTTTGTTAGACAAATTAAGTTATTAAATGTACTGTGCTTACACATACACGCACACACAAGCTTCTTCAAAATATTCGCCATCAGGAAATGGATTTCTGTGCTTTGCTATACAGTGAGCAACGTGATGATATGCTTTAGGTGTGGTGTTTTTAGCGGTGACAAGGGTTTTCAAGGTCTGTGTTTGCCGTACCTGAACACACCGCGTTCTCATGGTTCTGCCTTGTCGGACTCATGTTCGTGTTTCGTCTCGTAACGACGTTTAACAATTGCTGTGCGGGGTACAACGCTCTCGAGGCATAATGCACAAAACAGCAGTCATTTTTGGCACAAAGCCTCATTCGCCTGTCCACGCTGGCAGGAAATTCGTTCGTTTATCGCACGCGTGTGTTTTGTTGGCTGCGTTAAAACACGGAGCTCTCCTCTACGAGGCGCGGCGCAGACTCACACGAAACAGAAAAGGAGAGGTGCTCCCATAAACACGGCGCGCAACTGCAAATGTCTAAATTTCAGGTAAAAAAATGCGCTTTAAAAAAAAAACATTATTTCTATTATTTTTCTGTGCGCTCGCGTGCCACTGCTGGCACACGTGTCATAGGTTGCCGACCCCTGGTCTAGCCCTTAGGTCACGTCCAATTTATTTTTCTAGCCTTTAAGTCAAGTCCTATTTCTTTGTCTAGTCTAGCTTTGAAATAAAGTCCCATTTCTTTGTATAGCCTTTAAGTGGGTTCCCATTTCTCGTCTTGCCCTTAACTAAAGTCCAATTTCCTTGTCTAGCCCTTGGGTCAAGTCCCATTTATTTTTCTAGCTTTAAGTCAAATCCTATTTTTTGTTCTACCCCTTATGTCCCAGTTTCGAAGTCTTGTTCTTAAGTCAATATCTCTTTGTAAAGCCCTTAAAGTCGCATCACATTTATTTGCCTTGTCCCAGTGAAGTCCCATTTTTTTTGTCCAGCCCTTAAGTCAAGTCCTATTCCTTTATTTACTCCTTAAGTCAAGTCCCATTTCTATGTCCAGCTCTTTAGTCAAGTCCGAATTATTTTTTCAAGCACTTAAATCAAGTTTCTATTCTTGGTTCCATGACGGGCACAGATGTCCAATAACGAAACACCACTCGGGTTCAGATCAGGGGGCCGTTCTTCCCAATCACACCCCTACAGGTCTCACTGTTAGCGCACATGTGTGCGTTGAAGTCTCCCAGCAGTACGAGGGAGTCCCCAGGGGGCGCGCTCTCAAGCACACCCTCTAAGGACTCCAAGAAAGGTGGGTACTCTGAACTGCTATTTGGTGCATAAGCACAAATAACAGTCTGGACCCGTCCCCCCACTCGAAGGCGGAGAGAGGCTACCCTCTTGTCTACCGGGGTGAACCCCAACGTACAGGCGCTGAGCCGTGGAGCAACTAATATGCCCACACCGGCTCTGCGCCTCTCACCACGGGCAACTCCAGAGTGGAAGAGAGTCCAATCCCTCTCGAGAGGACTGGTACTAGAGCCCAAGCCGTGTGTGGAAGTGAGTCGGAACTTCTCAACCTCACACCCCAACTCTGGCTCCTTACCTGCCAGAGAGGTAACATTCCATGTCCCAAAAGCCAGTTTCTGGAGCCGGGATCGTCGCGCCAAGGACCCCTCCCTTGGCCGCTACCCAGTTCTCTGCGCACCCGACCCCTTTGGCCCCTCCTACAGTTGGTGAGCCCATGGGAAGAGGGTCCCACGTCGTCCCTTTGGGCTGTGCCCGGCCGAATCCCGTGGGCAAAGGTACGGCCACCAGGTGCTCGCCAGCGGACCCCACCTCCAGGCCTGGCTCCAGAAGGGGGCCCCGGTAACCCGCGTCCGGGCGAGGGAAATTGAGGACCAATTTTCTTTCGCGTCATAAGGGGTCTTCTGATCTGCGTTTTGTCTGGCCACTCACCTAGAACCTGTTTGCCATGGGTGACCCTACCAGGGGCTTAAAGCCCCCGACAACATAGCTCCTAAGATCATTGGGACACACAAACTTCTCCAACACGATAAGGGAGCAGATCAAGGAGGTTGTTTTGTTTTTTTGGTTTGAACAATTTTATTGACACTATTAACAGCAAATAAACAATGTGAGGTTTCAAAAATTTTTCTCGACAATTTTAACAGCAATTAAGCACATTCACAATTTCGTTATATCTGACTATATGACGTTTTAACAATTTTTTCAGACATCTTTAACACCAATTAAACACACAATTTCATTATATCATATCCCAACAATGAGTTTTATCGACACTTTTAACAGCAATTAAATGCATTCACAATTTCATTATATCATATTCTAACAATATGAGGTTTGAACCATTTTTATCGACAATTTTAACAGCAGTTAACCAATGTGGAAAGGGCAATACTATTGTGCAAGGGCATAGCTCTGTCTTCTCAAGTGGGATTTTTTTTTGGTCGAACAATTTTATTGACACTTTTAACAGCAATTAAACACCTTCACAATTTCATTATATCATATTTTAACAATATGAGGTTTGAACAATTTTTATCAACACTTTTAACAGCAATTAAACACATTCACTATTTCACCATATCATATTCTAACAAGGTTTCTGGAGGTAAAGTGAAAGCAGCATCCTCCAGTCCTCTGCCCGGGATGCCCAGATGGGTCCTCTCCCTTCTTACTTCTACCTTCCACAACCACCCGAATAACCAGGCCGTTGCTTCCGGGACCCCAACAGTGGAGCTCTGGTTCCCTCCTCCGGGTGGGTGCAGACGACTCTTCTTTATGGCTGCGTCCTAGGCTTGCCGCTTGCAGATTGTATGGTATCTGCAGCCATTCAGTGCACAGCCACGGGGGGGATCTGCCTGCACCTCCTTACCAGCAGGTATCTGGAGGTCCAGATGGTGTCTTTGATGGCGGCGAGAGTGAGAGTTTATTCATATCCATCCATACTTTTAGGTTAATTAGTCTTCTACTTGTTGCCCGTAAACAGATCGTAGAGTGCTGGGTACGACTCATGTTGGTCGACCCAGTCGAGCTAGCTGTGTTCACTCTCAGCCGATCAGCGCATAGTTGTAATAGAGATAATACTATGTCACCCAGGCAACAGCCAATCAGTGTGGTCTCCCGAAGCACAACTTTCTCCCTCTCTCACAAACACACACAGTACGCAAAGAGCGCTTGCAGTGAATACAACAAACGTGGGAACACGGGAGATGTTTGACTAAAAACGAAAGAGAATTTGGCAATATGTATCACTAGCGCATGGCGAAAGATCGGCGATCTGATTAAAAAAAGTTAGTTTTGTTTAAAAAGTTGCTATTCTCACTGGATCCGCAGAGAGGTAAGCTGTGTTCCGGTCGTGGGGCGCAGTCCGCTTAAGTCAAGTCCAATTCCTTTGTCTAGCCCTTAATAAGTTAATAAGTTGTTCTCTGTGTTTGAATATGAGCATGACAGCTCATGCTGTCACTGCTCCAGACCAATACAGAAAGTCGCCACATTTTGCTGAAGCGCATGCGCAAAGTTAAACCCGCGAATTTAAACCCGAGACTGACTGAGGTTGAAGTGGAAAAACATATTACAGAGCCCCAAACATGTCTTTTTCGAAGCCTGCAGTGAAGAGAAAGGTCGGTGATGAGCACAGACAATTTCAGGAAAAGTGGGAAGTGCAATATTTCTTTGTTGAGCACAGGGGCGCCCCAACATGTCTTATTTGCACTGAAAAAGTGGCCATGCACAAGGAATACAATTTGAGACGTCATTATTCAACTAGACATGCTTAGGAGTACGAAAAATACCAGGGAGATGAGAGAGTCAACCAGGCTGCCAGTCTTAAAAGATGTTTAATGAGGCAACAAGATTTCTTTAAGAAAGTAACCAAAGACAATGATGCAGCAGTCGAAGCTAGCTACGTAGTTAGTGAGACGATTGCTAAAGTAGGAAAGCCATTCACAGAAGGTGAATTTGTCAAAAAGTGCTTAATACAGGCTGCACATATTGTCTGTCCAGAAAAGAAAGGGCAGTTTAAAAACATCAGCTTTTCTGCCAACACCGTGGCAGAGCGCATTTCTGACCTGTCAAGTGACATTTATGATCAACTGCATGAGAAAGCAAAATGTTTCAGTGTATATTCAGTGGCTCTTGATGAGACCACAGACACTGCCCAGCTCGCAATATATGTCCGTGGTGTTGATGACAATTTTGAAGTGATAGAGAAACTTCTCACAGTAATTCCAATACATGGTCAGACCACCGCTCAAGAAATATTTCACCAGCTATGTCATGCTATTGAGAATGCCGGTTTGCCATGGAAGAGTTTTGTGGGAATAACAACAGATGGAGCCCCATCAATGACAGGGCGGAAGAATGGACTGGTAGCACTTGTTAAAAAAAACTGGAAGAGGAGGGTGTGGAGGAGGCCATAGCTCTGCACTGCATTATCCATCAGCAGGCCCTTTGTAGCAGATGCCTCAAGTTTGACAATGTGATGCCTGTCGTAGTGAAATGCCCAACCAAATCAGATCCAGGGGCTTAAAGCACAGAATGTTCCGTGCTTTTTTTAGAGGAAATGGAGTCAATATGGGGTTGTGCTCTACTTCACCAAGGTACGTTGACTCAGCAGGGGAACGTACTGAAGAGATTTTTTGTGTTGATAGATAGATAGATAGATGCTTTATTCATCCCCGTAGGGAAATTCACACTTCCAGCAGTCTACCCCGTTGTTTATTAACATGATGCCCTAGGGGTGCTTGTAGCGGAGTGGATGACGTCACGCCAGTCCAAAAGTTCGACATCCCTGCGGCAGATGGAAAACTTTGTGAAAATCCAGGGATACACCACCTCGTGTTAGCAAGTCCGCCTCCTCTCCGATTCCCCCAGGCTTTCGTGTCTCTGTTTAGCGGCGTTGAAGCTGGATAGCTCCGGGTGGCTACACGTTAGCGTCCGGAATGCTAAATGTGAGCCACGTTTCCGCAAAACACAGCAACTGCGCTCCCTGTGCGCCTGATGTTTTTCACCAGCACTCAATGATCTTATTTGTTCGTGAGTTCGCATTTACCATGATTATAACGCCGCTAGCCGCTTCGCTAGCTCCGGCTCTTCTTCCACGATAGGCCCCTTGATCACGCCGGCACGAGAATTCTTCAGGGCAAGGAGTTGAAATTCCTTGAATACACGCATTTTTTGTGCGCTAAAACCCATGTCCCATAGGATAGAAGTAATCCATAGTGTAGTTGTCAAAACGGGAAGAAAAAACACCGAAGATAGGAGCAGACAATAAAACAATAGGGCAGCTGCTGGAAAAGGCAGCCGCTCGTGGCAGCGCCGCTTTGAACTTTGAGAGCAGAAGTGAAAGACTTGGTGGCTGTTCCTGTTCTAAGTGATCCCAAATGGCTCATGAACTTGGCTTTTCTTGTTGATATCACACATGAGCATAATGTACTGAACAAGAAGCTACAAGGCCAGGGGCAACTTGTCAGTGCTACCTATGACGATGTGAGAGCATTCTGCACAAAACTTGTGTTGTGGAAAGCCCAGCTCTCTCAGACAAACCTTTGCTATTTCCCAGCATGCAAGGCACTCGTGGATGCAGGCACATTATTCGGTAGTGAGAAGTATGTTGGGGCCATTTTGAAGAAACAGAAGGAATTTGATCACAGATTTGTGGACTTCAAGACGCACCTCCTGTGCTTCAAATAGAGCTCATTGACTTGCAGTGCAACTCTGCACTTAAAGCTAGGTTCAGGGAGGTGAGTGGAGAAGCAGACAAGCTTGGGCAATTTTTGAGAGAGTTGACACCCAGCTTCCCTGAACTTTCCCGAGTGTTCAAGCGGACCATGTGCCTTTTTGGAAGCACATACTTGTGTGAGAAGCTCTTCTCCACCTTGAACTTCAATAAGTCCAAGTACAGGTCCAGACTTACTGACGAGCACCTTCAAGCCCTACTGAGGGTCTCCACTGCTTCCTCCCTCAAGCCAAATGTGGCTCGGCTATGTGAGAAGAAGCGCTGCCAGGTCTCTAGCAGCAAGAAGTAGGCAAGAGAAGCCTTATTTAGAACAGTTCAGGTTTAATGTTATATTCATGTTCAGAAAGTTTAAGGTTAAATAATCGTCTGTATCTGCTGTATGATCATTTTCTTTTATTTATTTAATTATTATTTTGTGTTAAAAATAAAGGTATTTGAGAACATTGGAATGTTTTATCAGCGCTTTTCTTGTGGAAATCCTGATGCGGCCCAGCCTCATCCAGGATCTGCCTCCAGCAGCCCCTAGGTCAATTGAGTTTGAGACCCCTGATTTAGAGAGAACGCGTCCATTGTTGACGCAGTAGCAAAATGCGTCCACTAGATAATGGCAGAGAGCTACGGATCAGTGAACAAGTCCTTGCTCCACTTTCGTATGGATTATCAACAAATGACGCCGCGCTGAGCCGATGTGCACATGCGCAGTCCATCCTTCTTTTTCATCTGCTGTCAAACATGAGGGCTAAGAGGGGACTATGTGTATTATTTAGTGCCTCGAGTGTTGGGAAATATTTGAAGCTATTATAGATTTATTGTTACAGATGGCAGGATCAATTCATAGAAGCCTTTGTTGAAATGAAATAGACATGAGAGAAAGAATAACTATAGAAAAGAGACATCAATACACGCTGCAAAACAAGCTAGCTGGCGCGCAGAAGGTAAAAAGATAGATAGATAGATAGATACTTTATTCATCCCCGGAGGGAAATTCACATTTCCAGCAGCATCCCTGAGCTGAGAACAATACAATAATAAAGCAAGAAGAATACAATATACAAATACCCAGTGTGACGTGCAAATACCCACTGTAGCGTGTTATATAGAATAACTAAATAGTGCTGCACAGAATACATATTGCAATAAGATTCGGTAATATGCAATGTAGGTGGTGTGGTTTACTGTGGGCTTTTACTCTGCCGGGTAGAGTTAAAGAGGCTCATGGCATGAGGAAGAAAAGATCTCTTCAGTCTGTCCGTAGTACAAGACAGTGACAGCAGTCTGTCGCTGAAACTGCTCTTCTGTCTGGAGATAATGCTGTGTAGTGGATGCGATGGATTGTCCATGATTGACCGCAGCTTTTTCAGTGCCCGTCTCTCAGCTACTGTTGTTAGGCTGTCCAGCTCTTTGCCCACAACAGAGCTCGCTTTCTTAGCCAGTTTATCGAGACGAGAGGCATCCTTCTTGACGCTGCCTCCCCAACACGCTGCCGCATAGAAGAGGGCGCTTGCCACTACTGTCTCATAGAATATTTTCAGGAGCTTTTTGCAGATTTTGAAGGAGGCCAGCCTTCTGAGGAAGTAAAGTCAGCTTTGCCCTTTCCTACATACAGGACTGTCTCAGAAAATTAGAATATTGTGATAAAGTTCTTTATTTTCTGTAATGCAATTAAAAAAACAAAAATGGCATACATTCTGGATTCATTACACATCAACTGAACTATTTCAAGCCTTTAATTATTTTAATATTGCTGATTTTGGCTTACAGCTGAAAAAAAACTCAAAAATCCTATCTCAAAATATTAGAATACTTCCTCAGACCAAGTAAAAAAATAATTTTATAACAGCAAAACTAAATCAAACATTTGAAAATGTCCATTGATGCACTCAGTACTTGGTTGGGAATCCTTTTGCACGGATTACTGCATCAATCCGGCGTGGCATGGAGGCAATCAGCCTGTGGCATTGCTGAGGTGTTATTGATGCCCAGGATGCTTCGATAGCGGCCTTCAGCTCATTTGCATTTGTAGGTCTGGTGTCTTTCATCTTCTTCTTAACTATAACCCACAAATTCTTGATGGGGTTCAGGTCAGGGGAATTAGCAGGCCAATCAAGGACAGTGATGCCATGGTCAGTGCACACGTTACTGGTGGTTTTGGCACTGTGGGCAGGTGCCAGATCATGCTGGAAAATGAAATCCTCATCTCCATAGAGCTTTTCAGCAGATGGAAGCATGTAGTGCTCTAAAATCTCTTGGTACACAGTTGCATTTACTCTGGACTTGATGAAACACAGTGGACCAACACCAGCAGCTGACATGGCTCCCCAAACCATTGCTGACTGTGGGAACTTCACACTGGATTTCAAGCAACTTGGATTTTGCTCCTCTCCAGCCTTTCTCCAGACTCTGGCGCCTTGACTTCCAAATGAAATGCAAAACTTGCTTTCGTCTGAAAAGAGGACTTTGGACCACTCTGCAACTGTCCAGTGCTTCTTCTGCATAGCCCAAGTCAGACGCTTATTCCATTGTCTTGAGTTCAGAAGTGGCTTGACCATGGGAATACGGCTATTGTAGCCCATTTCCCGGACACGTCTGTGAACTGTGGCTTTTGATACCTGGACTCCAGCTTCAGCCCACTGTCTTTGAAGCTCCCCCAAATTCTGGAAGCGGCTCTTCTTCACAATTTTGTTAAGGCTGCGGTCATCTCTCTTGGTTGTGCAGCGTTTCCGGCCACATTTTTCCCTTCCAACAGACTTTTTGTGGATATGCTTTGAAACTGCACTCTGTGAACAGCCTGCTCTTTGAGAAATTTCTTTTTGTGTCTTACCCTCCATCAGGAGGGTATCAATGATGGTCCTCTGGACAGCAGTCAGATCAGCAGTCTTCCCCATACTTGTGATTTAGTTTACTGAACCAAGCTGAGTGTTTTTAAGGCTCAGGAAACCTCGCAAGGTGTTTCGAGTTAATTAGATGATTCAGGTGATTAGTTGAATAGCCTACTTGTATACTTTTTCATGATATTCTAATATTTTGAGATAGGATTTTTGAGTTTTCTTAAGCTGTAAGCCAAATACAGCAATACGCAGAAATGTAACTTGAGTTAAGAGCTAGAGCAGTGGTTCCCCAAGTGGGCGGTAAGATCTGTGGAGGTGGTGAGGAAGAAGGGGAGGGTAGGGGGAAGTTAGAACGTTTGTTTGACGATTTGTACACAACACTTTAGAGCTGCACGATTAACCGAAACCGAATTGACAACGCCATGTGACGTTAGTGCGGTTGTGAAACTGATGAGCACTGCGGTTTTTCAAGGTTTTGTAGTGAGTGATGGAGTTTTGGCCAACCACAATTGTTACTGTTCAAGTTTTAAAAGCACTGACCAATCAGAGACAAGTTTTAACACAAGCCAATAAGTGAGATTCAAAGTTTGCAAGCGCCACACTATGCCACACCCACTGTGTGAGTTCATTGAATGTCATGGCGGACTCCGTAAACATAATACTGAAATAATATTGAATCATACACATTAGGCTCACACAGAGTCTAAACAAATGGCCCCATTTCTTTGTAAAGCCCTTAAGTCAAGTCTCATTCATTTTTTAGCCTTTAAGTAAAATTCCATTTATTTTTCTAGTCTGCTAAACTTAAAGTCCAGTCCAAAGAAATGCTTTGTCTACTCTAGCTTCAAAATAAAGTCAAATTTCTTTGTATGACCTTAAGTGGGGTCTCAGTTCTTTATCTTGTCCTTAATTCAAGTTCCATTTATTTGTCTAGCCCAGGGGTCAGCAACCTTTTCGGTGTGGGGTGCCACTTTCAAATGTCCTTGTAAATCAGTGTACCACACCAAGATCGATGACTCGCACAACATTTTTTTAACATCCAGTAGAGCTGTAGTTTTACACCAGTCCAAATATACAACATGGATATACATTTGAATCTTATAACTCAATGTTTTTCAACCCTTTTTGAACCAAGGTACATTTTTATTCATAAAGTTCTGAGGCACACCGTCCGTCGAAAATGCTTGAAAATATTTGTTTTTATTTTTTACAGTGCAATGTTAAACCGCTTTGTTAGACAAATTAAGTTATTAAATGTACTGTGCTTACACATACACGCACACACAAGCTTCTTCAAAATATTCGCCATCAGGAAATGGATTTCTGTGCTTTGCTATACAGTGAGCAACGTGATGATATGCTTTAGGTGTGGTGTTTTTAGCGGTGACAAGGGTTTTCAAGGTCTGTGTTTGCCGTACCTGAACACACCGCGTTCTCATGGTTCTGCCTTGTCGGACTCATGTTCGTGTTTCGTCTCGTAACGACGTTTAACAATTGCTGTGCGGGGTACAACGCTCTCGAGGCATAATGCACAAAACAGCAGTCATTTTTGGCACAAAGCCTCATTCGCCTGTCCACGCTGGCAGGAAATTCGTTCGTTTATCGCACGCGTGTGTTTTGTTGGCTGCGTTAAAACACGGAGCTCTCCTCTACGAGGCGCGGCGCAGACTCACACGAAACAGAAAAGGAGAGGTGCTCCCATAAACACGGCGCGCAACTGCAAATGTCTAAATTTCAGGTAAAAAAATGCGCTTTAAAAAAAAAACATTATTTCTATTATTTTTCTGTGCGCTCGCGTGCCACTGCTGGCACACGTGTCATAGGTTGCCGACCCCTGGTCTAGCCCTTAGGTCACGTCCAATTTATTTTTCTAGCCTTTAAGTCAAGTCCTATTTCTTTGTCTAGTCTAGCTTTGAAATAAAGTCCCATTTCTTTGTATAGCCTTTAAGTGGGTTCCCATTTCTCGTCTTGCCCTTAACTAAAGTCCAATTTCCTTGTCTAGCCCTTGGGTCAAGTCCCATTTATTTTTCTAGCTTTAAGTCAAATCCTATTTTTTGTTCTACCCCTTATGTCCCAGTTTCGAAGTCTTGTTCTTAAGTCAATATCTCTTTGTAAAGCCCTTAAAGTCGCATCACATTTATTTGCCTTGTCCCAGTGAAGTCCCATTTTTTTTGTCCAGCCCTTAAGTCAAGTCCTATTCCTTTATTTACTCCTTAAGTCAAGTCCCATTTCTATGTCCAGCTCTTTAGTCAAGTCCGAATTATTTTTTCAAGCACTTAAATCAAGTTTCTATTCTTGGTCTAGTCACATGTCTTTGTCAAGTCCCAGTCCTTTGTCTAGCATTTGTCAAGTTAATGTATTTTTGCTTGTTATTCAAATAAATATTGTTTTTTCGGATGAAATACTTTTTTTTTTTTTTTTTTTTACCATTAAGAGGCGCCAAATGATATAGTATGCCCCTTCAAAGATGCAGGATACGCCCACTTGGCTGGTCTTCTCCAAAGTTTCTCCTTTTGTAAATGGGCAGACGTTGAAATCTGTGAAATTTGGCAGACAGTCTGGCTCAGCACCTGCTATAAATGATGGGGGAAGCCGCCATGACCGTTTTGGAGTAGGGGGAATCCATCCTTTTGTGTTAGGGCGGGGGGGAACGAGTCTATAAATGTGTAAAGATGCTACAAGGAGGCTCGCCTGTCCCCCGTCAAAAAAGCATTCAAAGTGGCCACAATAGTGCATGCACCATCCGGTCTCCGATTGTGCACACCGCCTGCCCTTTTTCTGGTGAGTCAGCCTCAAAAAATGCTGAGCTTGTGTTTGCATGCAGTGTTTGATTGTGTTGCATGATTCAAATGAAATATCCTTAATCTCATTGTTTTAATATTCTTTTGTAATCTTACTTTTTCTTTGAAGTTTTTTTATAGGATGTTTTTTTGGAGTTATGTATCGAATTTCCCTGTAAATAATGTTTATTACATTGTAAAGAATATCAATCAACAACAATTTTAATTGTAAATCATTCTAGTCTTAATATGGAAATCTGTAGAAATACGAATAAATGTCACTGGATCATAATAACTTTTATTATTTTCATTTTCTTTTAAGCAAAAAAAAGTGTAGTAATATAATTACCGGTAGATATTTTTGTTCTCTAGCTACAACAAATCAAATCATCGTAAGTGTATATTTTTTTTAGTATTTTTATTCTATTTTGGACAAAAATGTTAAAGATCCATCCATCCATCCATTGTCTGCACTGCTTATCCTCAGTAGGGCCGCGAGGTGCTGGAGCCCATCCCAGCCATCTTCTGGCAGGGGACACCCTGAACTGGTTGCCAGCTAGTCCCAGGGAACACAAAGACAGACAACGCACTGGCTCATTCACACCTAGGGACAATTTAGCCTTATGCTTTTTGAATGTGAGAGGAAACCGGGCGGGCCGTAGGAAACCCACGCAAGAATGGGGAGAACATGCAAACTCCGCACAGGAAGGCTGGTAGCTGGATTTGGACCAATGACCCCAGAACTGTGCCGCGGACGTGCTAACCATTTAGCTTCTGTGCAGCCCAATGTTGAATATATGATTAAATATTTTTGTACCACTTGCTGATTATGTTTAATGTTTTTTTTTCCTCAATATTCTCATCTCATCTCATCTCATCAGCCGTACCGCTTATCCTCAGTAGGGTCGCGGGGGGCTGGAGCCCATCCCAGCAATCATCGGGCAGTGGGCAGGGGACACCCGGAACTGGTTGCCAGCCAATCGCAGGGCACACAGGGACAGACAACTCTCGCTCATTCACACCTAGGGACAATTTGGACCGGCCAATTCACCTGAAATGCATGTTTTTGGAATGTGGGAGGAAACCGGAGTGCCCGGAGGAAACCCACGCAAGCACGGGGAGAACATACAAACTCCGCACAGAAAGTCTGGAGCTGGATTTGAACCCACGACAGGTTCCCATGACATGAACTGTGCCGCACAAGCGCTAACCACTGCGTCGCCGTGCTGCCCCTCAATATTCTTTATTTATATAATATATATTTTAAAAAAAAACATTAAATTGTATTTGTATTATTTATTTTATTTTGATGCAAGTCATTCTCTAAAAAATTACAATAATTATGTACTAATGAGCAGCACGGCGGCGCAGTGGTTAGCGCATGTGCGGCACAGTTCTGAGGTACCCCCTGTGTGGAGTTTGCATGTTCTCCCCCGTGCTTGCATGGGTTTCCTCCGGGGACACTCTGGTCTCCTTCCACATTTCAAATACATGCATGTCAGGTTAAATGGCCGGTCCAAATTGTCCCTAGGTGTGAATGAGTGAATGAGTTGTCTGTCTCCGTGTGCCCTGCGACTGGACGGCAACCAGTTCAGGGTGTCCCCTGCCCACTGCCCGAAAATAGCTGGGATGGGCTCTAGCACCCCGCGACCCTAAGCGGTGCAGATCATGGATTGATGGATGTACTAATGAAAATAGTAATTTAAATGAAAAAATATTTGAAAAGTAAAAAAATACATACAAATATAAAATATGTATTAGTTTGTAATCATAATTAAAGTATTTATATATATTATTTTTGCTTCAACTCATCATTCTTAGTTTTTTCTTATAAAGATATTCCTTGACTTTTTCATGTGATCTTTAGTGCAAAAACAAAATATGAAAAAAAAATCGAAAGGGTTGACTGTTTGTATTCCTCTGGCAGATGATTTTGCTTATTTTAGAGGAATCATTTATAAAATAAAAAAAAATTGTAGATACATGAAAAATACATACAGTCAATATGAATACATGTACTTTATATGTCTTGGCCCCGACACATCAATCACAAATGATGACGTGCTAATGCGCATGCGCCAAAACTATGGCGACGCCATAATGATTTAGAAAAAGCGGAAATTTACGTCAGTTCGTGACGCCACCAGAGTCGCAAAAGCCATTTGGAAGTTAAGAAAACAAGTGCTCACATTTTATAAGCACGTTTATCAAAATGATTCCAAATTATTCCGAAAAAAAAAGAAAAAAATCAATCATTGTGATGAGTCAGTCTCTTTGGTTACTGCCAGGCAGAGAAAATCGACCTAAAGGCCGCTGATTGGTAGATTTTTCTCCCTTGCGCGATCTCATTGGCTGAAAACATGAATAAAGTCGCTTCATTTCTGCACCGTAGCGCCCACACCCACAATCTGAATATTTAGCTCTAAATTTTGTCTCACAGGCCGGATTGTACAACGGGTGCACAATATTGCGCTTTCCATGGTTGAAGTAAGATAATTTAGTTGACGTTTTGAATATTGAGTTCATTTGTTCCGAATCATGAGTTTTCTAATTTAGGTAACGAAAATCCAACAGGGTGGTAATGTTAATAAAACGGTGCAACAAATTAATTTCTGCGTCACGTGTTCTCTACAAATGTTTTGTTTTTGTGAATGAATGATTTCCCAACACTGCCTTTGTTAAGACTCGTAAAACAAAAGTAAAAAATAGAACGTGATTCCAACCTCTGAGTCAAAAAAGAGGGCAAAGTTTTTGAATCGTTATTTTACTGAAAGCCATTTGAAGCCCCTGCTTCTCAATCAGTCAAAATTGGACAAAAATCTCGCGGAAGCTTCTCAATTGATAAGAAATCGATCGACAGATTGTTTTTATTTTGTCCCCCCCCCCTCCCTTCGGACAGTCGCTGCCGAGCGAGTGAGTAATTTTGTCTTTGTTTTTGTGCGTGTGTTTTTGCGCATCCAGCCGCCGTGTTTGTGCACATGAGCGCCATTTGCAGACAGGTGCAAACGCCCCCTTTTATTCTTTGCATTTCATTCTAAAATACCCAAATATGATTTAAAGCGCTTATTTAAATGCCATATTTTTTATCCCCATTTTATTCAAACATTCACACTAATTGCCCGCTTTAGCAGATGTTCTGACAGCGGGGACGTTGAATTTTGCTTTTCTTCTTGCTTTTTTACCTTCTTGTCTTCCAAAATAGCTAGCGACTGTTGTGTCCTCCTTTATAAGAATAAAAAACGGGAAGGCAAACATTAACTTGTTTTCGATTGCAATTGAAATAGGTGGCCTATTTCTAGAGGTGGGTAGTAATGAGTTACCTTTAAACCGCTACATTTACTTGATTAAGGTTTAAATCACATTTTACTTATGGGGAATTGTCAAAATAAAACCGTAATCTTACTCAGCTACATTAGGCTACATTGAAGCCGTTACCTAAGTCCCCTTCCACTTTAGTACGCATTTATGTTGTCAGAGACCTCGTTTTTTTATATAGATTTGACCAGGGACCAAAAAAAAAACCCCACTAGGTGACACTTGTGAGCAGGGTTAGGAATATTTTTGTTTTACCGAGCACAGTATATTTAGCTGTAGCCTCACATATATATATGTTTCAATCATCAATGGCTTAACCTTAACAAACTGACTACACAGACTTACAATTACAGACTTTTAATTTATTGTTGACTGGATGGAATTTGATGATCTGATTTAATGTAGCACTTTGGATTTGGATTACTTTCTATCCTATGGATATGGGTTTTAACGCGCAAAAATACGTATATTCAAGAAATCTACTCCTCGACCTGAAGAATTCTCGAGCATGCGCGGTCTCCCTTTTATTTAACGAGGTGAGGCGACCCTACCAGGGTTGCAGAGCCGGTGCTAAGGTAAAGGGTAAGCGGCGAAGTGGCGATATAAGCCCACGGTACCGTCCATAATCATGAGGAATGTCAACTCCCTACCAAATAAGATCGAGGAACTGGCTGTGCTTGTGAAAGACATCATAGCATACAGGGAGTGCAGCTTGCTTTGCTTTACGGAAACGTGGCTCACGTCTAGCATCCCGGACGCTAACATCGCGCTTAACGGCTTCTGCGCTGTTCGGGCTGACAGAGGCACAAAAGTCAGTGGGAAGCGCAAAGGAGGGGGATTGGCTATCTACGTGAACACGAGGTGGTGTAACCCCGGGCAAAAACAAAGCTTTCTATCTGCTGCCGTGATGTCGAACTTTTGGCCGTAAGTCTGCGTCCCTATTACATGCCCAGAGAGTTCGGACACGCCATTGCTGTCATTGTTTACATCCCACCGCGCGCTGATGCGGAAGTAGCGTGTGACGTCATCCACTCCGCGGTGGCAAAACTACAAACACAACACCCGGAGGCTGCAATGTTAATCTCTGGGGACTTCAACCACGTGACTTTTGATAAGACACTGCCCTCTTTCGTCCAATATGTGGACTGCAAGACCAGGGGAAATAGGACTATTGACCTTCTGTATGCGAATATCAAAAATGCATACAGTGCAAAACCACTGCCTGCCCTTGGAAAAGGAGACCACAACCTCATTTTGCTTAAACCACAGTACAAACCAAAAGTGAGGAGGGTACCAACAACCACACGCTCTTTTAGAAAATGGTCCACCGAGGCAGAGCAGGCTCTGAGAGACTGCTTTGGACGTACGGACTGGAATGTCCTGCTAGGGTCCAGCAGTGGGGACATTGAGGAGATGGCAAACTGCACTACTGACTACATTAACTTCTGCATGGACAATGTTGTTCCTATAAAGACTGTACGCTGCTATGCCAACAACAAGCCCTGGATCACGAGCGACATCAAGTGCCTTCTGAACCAAAAGAAGAGGGCCTTTAAAAATGGTGATCAGCAGGAGCTAAAACGAGTACAGAAGGAGCTCAAAGTCCAGCTCCGGAAAGGGAAGGAGCAGTACAGGAGGAAGTTGGAGGAAAAGCTGCAGAACAACAACATGAAGGAGGTGTGGGAAGGGATGAAAACAATTACTGGCTGCAGCACCAAGCAGGGTGTGGCTGTAGATATAGATGTGGGGCGAGTCAACCAGTTGAACAACTTTTTCAACAGGTTTGACCACTCCGCCTCATCCTCACCCCCGAGTACTGCAGCTGTCCTTCCCCCCCCCTCTGGACACTAGCATTGAAGACATCCACCCACTAAAAATAACTGCAGCCCAGGTGTGTGGAGAGCTGAGAAGGCTGCGAACCAGCAAGGCAGCTGGTCCAGATGGAGTATCCCCCCCGACTGCTGAAAGCCTGTGCGTCTGAGTTGGGAGACCCTCTACAGCGCATCTTCAACCTGAGCCTTGAACAGGGGAGGGTCCCTCAGCTGTGGAAAACATCCTGCATCATCCCAGTCCCAAAGAAATCAAGACCTGAGGAACTCAACGACTTCAGGCCGGTCGCCCTGACATCACATGTGATGAAAACCATGGAGCGGCTGCTGCTGCACCACCTGAGGCCACAGGTCCGTCACGCCATCGACCCACTGCAATTTGCTTACCAGGAGAAGGTGGGAGTGGAGGATGCTATAGTATACATGTTACACCGATCCCTCTCTCACCTGGATAGGGCTAAGGGGGCTGTGAGGATTACATTTTTGGACTTCTCCAGTGCCTTCAATACCATACAGCCTCTGCTACTGAGTAGGAAACTGACAGAGATGGGAGTTAGCTCACACCTTATAGAATGGATTACTGACTACCTGACAGGCAGACCCCAGTATGTGAAACAGGGGGGCTGTACATCGGACACCGTGGTTAGCAGCACAGGATCTCCGCAGGGGACCGAGCTCTCTCCGTTCCTATTCACTCTATATACATCGGACTTTAAGTACAACTCTGAGTCCTGCCATGTACAAAAGTTTGCCGACGACACTGCGATCGTGGGATGTATCAGAATTGATTCAGGACTTTGTCCGATGGAGCCACGCAAACCACCTGCACCTGAACACCACCAAGACCAGAGAGATGGTGGTGGACTTCAGGAGAACCAGACCTCACCCGGTTCCTGTAACCATCAAAGGAGAATGTGTAGAATTTGTGCAGACCTACAAATACCTGGGTGTGCAGCTGGACAACAAACTGGACTGGACTGCCAACACAGAAGCTCTATGTAAAAGGGCAAAGCCGACTTTACTTCCTCAGAAGGCTGGCCTCCTTCAAAATCTGCAAAAAGCTCCTGAAAATATTCTATGAGACAGTCGTGGCAAGCGCCCTCTTCTATGCGGCAGCGTGTTGGGGAGGCAGCGTCAAGAAGAAGGATGCCTCTTGTCTCAATAAACTGGCTAAGAAAGCGAGCTCTGTTGTGGGCAAAGAGCTGGACAGCCTAACAACAGTAGCTGAGAGACGGGCACTGAAAAAGCTGCGGTCAATCATGGACAATCCATCGCATCCACTACACAGCATTATCTCCAGACAGAAGAGCAGTTTCAGCAACAGACTGCTGTCACTGTCTTGTACTACGGACAGACTGAAGAGATCTTTTCTTCCTCATGCCATGAGGCTCTTTAACTCTACCCGGCAGAGTAAAAGCCCACAGTAAATCACACCACCTACATTGCATATTACCGAATCTTATTGCAATATGTATTCTGTGTAGCACTATTTAGTAATTCTATATAACACGCTACAGTGGGCATTTGCACGTCACACTGGGTATTTGTATATTGTATTCTTTTTGCTTTATTATTGTATTGTTCTCAGCTCCGGGATGCTGCTGGAAATGTGAATTTCCCTTCCCTATCTATCTCTATCTCTATCTCTCTATCTATCGGTTGTTGAAAAACAACAACAATGAATATGACGTTGCTAAAGTTACTTAGTACTTGAGTACATTTTTCCCCAAGTACTCAAAAAGGCTGGGCGAAAAATGAAAAGTAAAATGTTGTTTTAGTCACTCCTGTAGTTAGTGTTCCTTATGTGTGAATTATTTAGCGCCCTCTAGTGGTCCCAGTAGAGGGAGTTAACATCATTGTCAGCCATCTTGCTGCCACCCCTGAAATTTTAAAAAGGCTGGGCATTATAAAGAGAAGTAAAATGGTGCATTTTGGTCAATTTGAGTATACGTAGTTTGTATTTTTGTGCTTTTTAGAACTTGTTTTAAGTTGCACTACACAATAGACAAATATTACACACTGTCTTTTTAAGTCACAGTGAGAATCATTTGAAGATGTTTTAAG
The DNA here is from genome assembly GCF_059441175.1 of Urocampus carinirostris. Lineage (NCBI taxonomy): Eukaryota > Metazoa > Chordata > Actinopteri > Syngnathiformes > Syngnathidae > Urocampus > Urocampus carinirostris. Next base: position 1,903,360 of record NC_142350.1, on the reverse strand, counting down.
GGACAATGCGTATTATTTGACCACCAGATGTGGGTGGCTGTATTTAAGTCCCAGTCTCTTTAGTCAAGTCCCATTTATTTGTCTGGCTCTTTAGTCAAGTCCCATTTGTTTGTCTGGCTTTTTGGTCAAGTCTCATTTGTTTGTCTGGCTATTTAGTCAAGTCCCATTTGTTTGTCTGGCTCTTTAGTCAAGTCCCATTCGTTTGTCTGGCTCTTGAGTCCAGTCCCATTCGCTTGTCTGGCTCTTTAATCAAGTCCCATTCGTTTGTCTCGCTCTTTAGTCAAGTCCCATTCGTTTGTCCAGAAGTTTTTTCAGTATAGCCCTTACGTGGAGTCCCATTTTTTTTGTCTTGCCCTTAATTAAGTCCAGTCCCATTCCTTCATCCAGCCTTTGAGCCGCACATTGTTGTTGCTAACAGTGCCATTGTCCAATGACACGTCAGCAGCACCTATGACGGTTGCCCATGGCAACCACTAAAATGCCAAATGGAGAAACTAAATTCGATCGATATTCAAAGTGCAGCTAACTTTTCACTTTTATTTTCTCATTTTCAAATTCTTACATAAGTAATTTAAAATCTAATTATTCCAGAAAGCCAAAATTCAATTGCTTTTCCAGATCATTTTTCCCCTTCTGTGCCCCAGCTAGCTTGTTTTGCAGCATGTTTTAAAGTCTCATTTAAATTTGTATTCCTTCTCTCAGGTTTGTTAAATTTTAGACATCAAATGCTGCTATAAAGTGATCCTGCAACATATAGAAATACATGTATAATAGCTACAAATACATGCCATGGAAGGAAATTAATACCTAAGCAAAACACTCAATACCTAAATTTATGACATACATGTTGTTTATGCATTTTGTAATTTTGTTTGTCATTCATGTAAGTCAATTGTAAAACAATATAAAGTGAGTTCCTAGCCTTCTGAGGAAGTACTCTATAGAATCAATCACAATATCTAGTCAGAAAACTGCTAAAGTAGACAAATACTACTGTATTTTAAGTATTTTCAAACAACAAGAGTAAATGGTTCAACAATATAAAGTGCGTTTAACAATGCAGTGTAAAAACTCACAACCTGAGACAACTGGTCAAGTAGATATAGGCAACTGCATTTAGTTCATAACAAAAGTCAACAGTAAAACAATATGAAGTGACTATCCAATCCCTCTCTCTGCCACTCCCTCCCTCTTATCTCTCCCTTTGTCTCCCCCTCTTTTTATCCTTTTCTGTCTCTTTGACTCTCTACAGCTGGTAGTTTCTTCAATTCATTCAAAGTAGCACACCCCTTTTGACGTTCCTTAATGCCGTTATTAATAATGGTTTTATTCCCAACACTGCATAAGTGACCAAATACACGACAAATAAATTAATAAAAAAAGAATGACAAAATACACAACAAAATACATGAGAAAATAAATACTAAAATAAATGAATAAAAGACAAAATACACTACAGAATGAAAACTAAAATAAAAGAATTACAAAATACATGACAAAAGAAATACTAAAATAAATAAATGACAAAGTACACAATTAAATAAATACTAAAACAACAAAATAAATACTAAAAAAAAAGAATGACAAAATCCTCTGCAAAATACATGACATAATACTGGTACATGACAAATTACACGAAAAATACACACCAAATGACATGACGACAAAATCCACAACAGATTTGTTTTCATTTCTATTTTTACATATGACAGGATTGTTTTTTGGTATTGCCACAAGTTATGTTTTTTTCCGTTCTGAATAATTTCAGTGTTGGTGGAGTGTCTTGCTGGCAAAATGGTAATCGGCAATCGGAACCAACATGATCTTTTCCCATTTTGATTGTGAATCAGATTGGGGGCGTGTTTTCATGGGGGTGCGGTGGGGGTGTCACATCAGTCTGTTAATCCTATGCTAGCAAGCGGGCCCGATTAATTTGAAAGCCGATTTTTCTTTTAAGCCGACTTTCAGCCAGAAAAGCGGAAAGCGAGTGCTCGGCTGTCCACGCTGGCTGCATAACAGAAAGATATCAACAACAAGAATATAATTTCCAGTCGAAAACAAATCTGACCAAATTTCTTTCGGTAGTTGGCTAAAAAAAGTCAAAAAGTGCAGCAACCCAGAAGCTGAGTAAGAAAAACAACAGAGCAGAGGATGGGAGGAGCGAAAGAGAGAATAACTGGGTTTTAAATCAAACTTCTATCCTGGTCTTTTTAGCCAATAATAAATTTATTTAATTGGCCGATGAAATTAATAAAAAGCCAATATCTGGCAAATCCCCAAATATCGGTGCCGAAAATCGGCCAACCTCGAGTTTTTTCATTCGCTGACACTTGCGTATTAAGATTGCTTAAGATGTCAGTTTGTTCCTTATTTTGCCTATTGTTGTCCCTTCCATCCTGTCCCAGTGGTCACCATGACAACAGAGGAAGCAGAGAAGCAGCATCAGAAAGAGGAGGAGGAGGTGGCCGGGGGCCGGGCCACGGACGCCAAGGCGCCGTCCCCGGAGCAAGGGGGTGGTGACGAGGGGGGGGACCCCGGGACCCCCAATCGCCGTTTGTCCCGCCTCTTTTCCTCCCTTCTCAAGCGGCGCTCTCGTTGCTATAGCGACGCCAAGGAACGCCCACAAGCCAAGGCTCCTATCGCTCGGCCCGAACCTGAACTCAAGATCGAGGGGGATCTACACCAGGACCCCCAGGATCACCAGGTTCGAATACGGTGCTCCTCTCAGGGGGGCGAGCTTGTCTTTTTCAGAAATGGTTCAGCTTAACACCTCCATCATAATCATTAGGCTGAGAAGAAGGAAGAAGAAGGGGAGAAGGAAGCCAAGGGGAACAAGGACCAGGACGATAAGGAAGACAACAAGGAAGGCAAGGAGGAGGCCTCCCAAGCCAGCAGCGACGAGGACCACAAAGCCGAGACCCCTAAAGCAACCCGGAACTTCAAAAACATGGATGTCAAGGTCATCTTGTTGGACGACACAGTCTACCAATGTCAAATGGAGGTCAGACACAGTGACATTCTTTTTTCAGGAGGAGGGGCATCTCACTTTGAGAAAATATTCTGGGTTCGTACGGGTGTTTAAAATCCTTGAAAATGCTTGAAATGTAATTTTGTGTAATTAAGGATTTAAAGGTGTTTGAATTTTGGACTAAGTGTTTGTAAATCCTTGAAATTGTTGCTATGTTTCTCAAGAAGTCTGTTTCAAAATAATGTCGACATTAATCTCTGGTTGGTTTGCTCTGCCATTGCATTTATTCTTCCCTTGTGATTAACTGCAGCTGACATTAGTTTGTATGACATTTTAGGACGTTGCATTGCCCCTTACGGGTCACCCCCAAATGGACAGGTGTTCAACGGCAGCTGGCATTAGTTTTTTTATCACATTATCCTATGGTCGCGCCCAAGAGGACAGATGCCCACCCTCGTGATTAGGGACAGGTACTCAACGGCAGCTGGCATTAGTTTGTATGACATTATCCTATGAAGCGTCATCACTCACCATAGGTCGTGCAGTGCACACCCTTCTGATTAATTGCAGCTATCAGTAGTTTGAATGAAATTGTCCTACGAAGCGTCATCGCCCCCTACAGGACAGATGCATATTACACCTAAACGGGGCATTATGAAATGTGTATTAGTGCAAGGATTATGTATCCATTATGGGCATTTATTATGTACCATGCAAAAAATGAAGGTAGCATTTCCAAGTGGTAAATTGTAATGTGATTTAATTCCTGCAACTGAAAATGTAAGCCACATATTTGTTATTTTTACACAATACCTATATGGGGAGAAATTTGTCTCAAAAACAAATTATTCGTGATTTATTCATTATCTGAAAATCATATGTCATGATGAATGCACACGGAACATTAACAATCTCAGATTTATATCTGAGATATATTTGTTTCTCTGCAAAATAAATGATTAATGTTTCATTTAATGCTACTGGACAAATTGGAAAACTGGCTTTGAAAGTCCCTAAAAGGTGCTTGAATTTTTCCATTAAAAAGTTGTACTAACCCTCATCCCTTTTTCAAGATTGGGAGAAGCTCACCTTTACAAAATTACCCTATTCATTCATATTTAAGACATTTCATTTTATTGTGATATTGTTGGTTCTATTTCCCCTTTCCTGCCCATAATAATGAGCCACCAGAAAGTTTTTGATATAAGCAAAAGTGAAAAACGGTGACAACGATCAAGTCGAAGAAATAAACGATTGCGAAATCCGAAAATGATGTACGAGTGTCTGCCAGCCCCGCTTAAGGTACAGTAAATGGTTTAAAAGTGTTATGTTTTTAGATTTTCACCAGTAAATTAATCTTTATTAAATATATACCGGTAATTAAATATTTATTGATGTTTAGGTACATACTTTATCATTATTTTACATTTCCTTCAGTATGTGGCTATTTTAAAAGCATTTTTAGGGGTTTGCTTATAAGTGATCCAAACTCACATGCAAATATGTACATTACTTTAAGTCATTTTGTTTTTGCTGGTCATTTTGCTTTTTATAAAATGGTTTTTATATATTTTTGTTCTTGATTTGGGTCCCACCTTGTCATTAAGGTGAAATAGTGGGTCTTAAAGCCAAACCAGTTGAGAGCCAGGGATATAAAATGACGTATGAAAAGGCACTCGATTTTTATCTCATTGTATCACTATTTTTACTCACAGCACCAATGACGAATGTTAAAGAATGAGAAACCCATAGTCGTCCTGTAAGATCTAAATAAGTCAAAAACCAACTCTTTGGTGTATTAGATCAGGAATTGGACTTTAAACGACATGAAATAAATACATTGTTAATGTTGCGTCGGTATTGTGTTCAGATAGAGAGATAGATACTTTATTCATCCCTGTAGGGAAACTCACATTTCCAGCAGTATCCTTGTGTTAAAAATAAAATAACGGATATAGAATAAAAAAATAGACCCTGTAATAAAAATAGGGTAATATGCAAATGTGGGGCTAGGGTTTAATGTGGGCTTTTACTCCCCCGGGTAGAGTTAAAGAGCCTCATGGCATGAGGGAGAAATGATCTCCTCAGTCTGCTCATGGAACACGACTTTGACGGCAGTCTGTCGCTGAAGCTGCTCATCTGTCTGGGGAGGATGCTGTGTAGTGGATGTAGTGAATTGTACATGATTGATACCAGCTTGTTCAGTGCCCGTCTCTCAGCTACAATTGTCAGGCTGTCCAGCTCTGTGCCCACAATAGAGCCTGCCTTCCTCACCAGTTTATTAAGACAAGAGGCATCCTTCTTCTTAGTGCTGCCCCAACACACTGCCGCATAGAAGAAGTCGCTTGCCACATCAGTTTGATAGAACATCTTCAGGAGCTTTTTGCAGATGTTAAAGGACGCCAGCCTTCTGAGGAAGTACAGTCGGCTTTGACCTTTCCTGCATAGAGCTTCTGTGTTGGCTGTCCAGTCCAGTTTATTGTCCAGCTGCATACGCAGGTATTTGTAGGTCTGGACAAACTCCATTCATTCTCCTGGTTACAGGTTCCGGGTGAGGTCTAGGCCTCCTGAAGTCCACTACAATCTCCCTGGTCTTGGTGATGTTTAGGTGCAGGTGGTTAGCATCGCTCCATTGGACAAAGTCCTGGATCAATTTCCTGTACTCCTCCTCCTGCCCACTTCTGATACATCCCACGATTGCAGCGTCATCAGCATCAAACATAGTTTATGTTGTCAATAAATGACTTCACGCCCATATCGTATTCAACGTTTCTCACTCACAATGCCTAGTATAAGTTCAGAAAAACGGGAAAATTCGATACAGTTTCAATCAAAAATAAGGGGCGCACATTATACACGATTGCGCCTTACACACAAATATATCTGGTATTTTTTTTGTGTGGCAGAAACACGCCAAAGGCGAGGAGCTCTTCAAGCAAGTTTGCGAGCACCTCAACCTGCTGGAACGAGACTATTTTGGGCTGGTCGTCATGGAGACGCCCAGCGGGAACGTGAGGCAGCGGCCATTTTTTTACGACCCTCAACACTCCAACAAGACACCATTACCTTTGAAATTGCAAGGAGAACAGTAGATAGATACTTTATTCATCCCCATAGGGAAATTCACACTTCCAGCAGTATCCTTTTGTTAAAAATAAAACAATAATAAAGTAAAAGAAATATAATACATAAATACCCAATGTAACGTGTTGATATAGAGTATTTAGATGGTGCTACATAAAATACTGTACAAAACCCTCAAGATATACAATATCTGTCTCGGCAGAGCAATTCCTAAGTTAATAAAATAACAGATGCGTAAAATAAGACTGAGAAGACATCAATGAATTTGAACTTGGAACGAGAACAGGAGAGAAAAAGAAGAAAAATCCTCAAAATGCAAAATTTTAACCTGGTCTAAAGGTCTTCCACTGGTTTAGGGTGTCGCTCTAACCCTTTTTAGTAACATCTCCTTTGTTAGAAAAAAGTAGATCTGCCCTTAAATGTGTGAAAATAAAAGAACTGGAACGTTATTAGTCAATAAATGATGAAAAAAAAACTACCATAAAACGGGCAAAATACCAAAAACTGATCCAGAAAATCTAAAAACGACCAAAATATGACCAAATAGCATTCAAAAAAATGGCCTACAAATGGAATGGAATCAAAAATTGATTAGAAAAGGACAAAAAATGCAAAAAAATGACACCAAAACCACACAAAAACGTTACAAAAACATGACCAAAAAAAGTTTCACGCCTTTTTTCGCCTTTTGTCACTTTTTTTTATCCTTTCTTTTGACCCATCTCTCTTTTCTTTCGTTCGTTCTTTCTTTCTTTCTCTCTTTCTTTCCTTCTTTCTCTCTCTCTTATATTTATCTTTTTACTCTCTCTTTCGTTTTTTTTTTTTATCTCTCTCCTTCTCTCTTTCTCTCTCTTCTCTCTCTAAGAATGTTTTTTTTTACCATGTGGGCCCCGAACTGAAATGAGTTTGGCACCCATGTGTAAGATGGTAAGACTTCAAGTTGTTTGTTTCCGTTTCAGACCTGGATGGACCTGGACAAGGAGATCCGCAGGCAGGTGGAAGGTGAGCAAAAATGGTCAGCAGCGGAGATTTTTGATTGGACTCTTGAGGACCATTGTGTTTTTCAGGCATCAACTTTGAGTTCACCTTCAAGGTGAAGTTCTACCCTCCGGATCCTGCCCAACTCTCTGAAGACATCACACGGTACAAAACCCCCTTTTCACACTTTTTGTGACGGCCATCTTGTGTCACATGGGTGGGCAAACTACGGCCTGCGGGCCAAATCAGCCTTTCTAATCTGGTGCGCAAATGAAAATGTTATTTTCTTAATATCATAATGATACATATCAAATGGTAGTATGTGTATGTAAATATATTTATTTTTAATTGCATATGATATATTTTGGATTTGCAAAATGCAGGATTTACACCGGCATTTTTAATTTAATGGTACTGGAGAAGTTGGAAAATTGGCTTTGAAAGTACTTATACAGTGCTTGAATTTGGCCATGAGATTGTTATTGTCTCTGCTGTTCCAAAATAACTCAATTCTAGGTCTTGGTTTATTTTTTGGCATGAATGGAATGTTTGAAAGAAAAAAGTGCAAAATAAACCAAAAAATAGATAAGGGTGCCCCTACAACCCCAGTGGTTAAGGGATCCAACCAACCAACCAACCAACCAACCAACCAACCAACCAACCGTTGTTGACATGCAATTTAACATTTTGATAATAAAAGTCCCGTTTCCTTTTTCCAGACCTGAAGTCAAGTCCTATTACTTTTTCTAGACATTAAGTCAAGTACCAATGTGGTGCCCCCTAAGGACAGCTGGGGTGCCCGCGGACCTGTTCGGAAAATAGCTCACCAGTGCTGGCCTATTGTGATTTTCCTAGTAAAATATTTTTTTGTGGTTGACTTAGTCTATTTATCCCACTTTCAATAATTAACCTGGTATAACATGGTCACAACAAAGTAATAACATGTTGTTATTCGAGAAATGTTAAAATGGGTGCCCTTTTGCGCTAATTAGTAAAAAAAAAAAAGTAACTTAAGGCTTAAAAATGTTTGAAGACCCCTGCTTTAGACCTTAAGTCTTGTATCATTTCTTTGTCCAGCTTTTAAATCAAGTCCCATTTATCTGTGTAGCCCTTTGGTCAAGTCCCATTTTGTTGTCCAGCCATTTAGTCAATTTCTTTGGCTAGACCTTAAGTCGTGTCCCATTACTTTGTCTTGCCCTTAAATCAAACCCCATTTATTTGTTTAGTCAAGTCCCATTTCAATGTCTAGCCTTCAAGTAAAACTCTATTTCTTTGACTAGCTTTTTAGCCCAGGTTTTTCATAGAGACTGTAGTGGCAGATCCCCCAAAATCAAATCAGCGTTTTTTTTTTCTTGCTGGCCTCGCACCTCTGCCAATTTTTGAAACTAACACAGCCTTACACTCAAAAAGTTTTCCCATTTTTGATCCTGCCAGGTACTACTTGTGCCTGCAAGTGCGCAAGGACATTTACCAAAAGCGACTTCCTTGCTCGTTCGTGACGCTAGCACTTTTGGGCTCCTACGTCCTCCAATCGGAACTTGGCGAGTATGATCCCGACCTTCACGGAGACGACTACTGCAAGGAGGTCAAGATGATCCGAGGACAAAGCAAAGACTTGGAACTCAAGATGAAGGAGCTGCACCGCACCTACAGGTGAAGCCTGAGCTCCGCTTCCTCGATCTTCTTGTTGACCAATCGAGTTTCTGGCTAGGTCCATGAGTCCAGCCCAGGCGGATTTGATGTTTCTTGAGAACGCCAAGAGGTTGTCCATGTATGGTGTAGCCATCCACTCCGCCAAGGTGAGAACACCTGAGCTGCAAAAAACTCAATTGGGCTAATCGGCATCTCCACATCGAGATCTAAGAACAGAACACGACACTTTAATGTTCACCTTGTGGATTATTCCATGGAGTGTGAAAAAGAAAAAGAAAATGCTGCTTTCAAGTGTGTGTAGTCAAGTCCCATTTTGTTGTCAAATCCCGTTTCTTTGTCTAGCCCTTAAATCAAGTCCCATTTATTTCTATAAACACTTAGTCAAAATCAATTCCATGTCGAGCTCTTTAGTTAAGTCCATTGTCTTTGTCTAGCTCATAGGTCAACACCCTGCTATTTTGCCTTTTCTCCCAATTAAAAATCATGGAGGGGTCTGAAATTTTCATCGTATGTGCATGTCCACTGTGAGAGAGATCAATTAAAAAGAAAAATCCAGAAATTGCAATGCAGATTTAAAAAAAAAAGTTTTTGTGTGATATTTGTCTGCATATGACCATTTGGATGATACAGAGGAGTCCTTGAGAAAGCTTTGTGGTCAGATAAGACCAAAATTAAACTTTTTGGTCATAATTCCACTAAGCGTGTTTGGAGGAAGAAGAATGAAGAGTACAATCTGAAGAACACCATCCCCACTGTGAAACATGGGGGTGGTAGCATCATGCTTAGGGGGGATTTTTCTGCACATAGGACAGGACAAGTGCACTGCATTAAAGAGATGATGACTGGGGCCGTGTATTGTGAGATTTTGGGGAACAACCTCCTTCTCTCAGTCAGAGCATTGAAGATGAGTCGTGCCCGGTTCTTCCAACACGACAACGACTTGAAGCACACAGCCAGGAAAACCAAGGAGTGGCTCAGTAAGAAGCACATCACAATTCCAGCATGGCCCAGCCAGTCTTCAGACCTGAACTCAATCGAAAATCTTTGGAGGAAGCTCAAAATCCGTTTCTCAGCGACAGTCCAGAAACCTGACACATCTAGAGAAGATCATTGGGGAGGAGCGGGCCAAGATCCCTCCTGCAGTGTGTGCAAACCTGGTGAAAAACTACAGGGAACGTTTGACCTCTGTTATAACAAACAAAGGCTACCGTTACAAATGTTAACATTGATTTTCTTAGGTGTTCAGATACTATTTGCAGCTATATCACACAAATAAATTGTTAAAAAAATCATGAATTGTGATTTCTGGATTTTTCTTTTTAGTCTAGCTCTCTCAACGTGGACATACACCTACAATGAAAATTTCAGAACCCTCTAATATATATATATATATATATATATATATATATATATATATATATATATATATAGATTCTGGGTCTGGATTCTGGTTAAAGGTACTTTTGACCATTCTTTATAAAACATCTCCACTTAAGTCAGGTTTGATGGTTTCTGAGCATGGACAGCTCCCTGTAAATCACACCACAGATTTTCAATAATATTTAGGTCTGGGGACTGAGATAGCCATTCCAGAACATTGTACTTGCTCCTCTGCATCAATGCCTTAGTAAAATCTGAGCAGTGTTTGGAGTCGTTGTCTTGTTGAAGTAAACCCCGGCACAACTTCAGCTTTGTCACTGATTCTAGAACATTGTTCACAAGAATCTGCTGATACTGACTGGAATCCATGCGACCTTCAACTTTAACAAGATTGCCAGTACCTGCACTGGCCATATAGCCCCACAGCGTGATGGAACCACCACCAAATTTTACTGTGGGTAACAAGTGTTTGTCTTGGAATGCCTTGTTCTTCTTCCACCATGCATATTGCCCCTTATGTCCAAATAACTCAATTTTAGTTTCATAAATCCACAGCACCTTATTCCAAAAAGAAGCTGGCTTGTGCAAATGTGCTTTAGCATACCTCAAGCAACTCTGTTTGTGGCATGTGCACAGAAAAGGCTTCTGCCGCATTACTCTCCCATACGGCGTCTCCCAGTGCAAAGTGCGTTGAATAGTTAAACGATGTGCAGTGACACCATCTGCAGCAAGATCAGGTTGTAGGTCTTTGGAGCTGGTCTGTGGGTTGAGTTTGACTGTTCTCACCATCCTTCGCCTCTGCTTATCCGAGATTTTTCTTGGCCTGCCACTCCGGGCCTTAAATAGAACTGTGCCTGTGGATTTTCCATTTCCTCACTATGTGGAAATTGAGAGCTGAAATCTCTGAGCTAGCTTTTTATATCCATCCCCTAAACCATGATGTTGAACAATCTTTGTTTTCTGGTCATTTGACAGTTGTTCTGAGGCTCCCATGTTGCCACTCATCAGAGAAGACGCAAAGAGGAGAACAACTTGCGACTGGCCGCCTTAAATACTCTTTCTCATGATTGGCTTCACTGTGTATGTAGGTCAAGGGTCAATGAGCTTACCAAAAAAATTTTGTGTTCCAATAATTTGTGCTAAAGGTATTCAAATCAATACAACAACAAGGATGCCAAAATTTATGCACCTACCTACTTTTGTTTAAGTAATTATGGCACACTTTCTGTAAATCTTATAAAATTCATTTCACTATTCAGATATCATTGTGTTTGTCTGCTATATGATATATTTAACAAAAATTGCTGATCCGAACAACCAATGATTCATAAAGGAAAATCTTAAATGATCAGGGGTGCCCAAACTTTTGCATACGACTGTGATATATATATATATATATATATATATATTGGCTGGCAACCAGTTCAGGGTGTCCCCTGCCCAATGATTGCTGGGATGGGCTCCAGCACCCCCGCGACCCTACTGAGGATAAGCAGTGCAGCTAATGAGATATATATGTGTGTACCGTATTTCCCGCACTATAAGGTGCACCGGGTTATAGGGCGCACCCCCAAAAAATAGTTTTTGGTCCTATATTTTCGATACATAAGGCGCACCGGATTGTGAGGCGCTACAAAGGGAACGTCGACAAAACAGTCAGATAGTTCAGTCAAACCCCCTATCCCCTTAACATTCCTAAAGCTTGCAAAGAAGCAAATATGTGCCGTAGACACGTGCGGATGCGGTGTCCGTACGATGTCACCAAACAAACATTTCTTAGTTTCCATTTTATTTTTTGCTGGCAACTGTGTGGACAGCAAAGTAAGAATTTTATTGTGCAGGGAAACGGGGTTCTTTGCTGTGCATATGACAATAAACACATTGAATTGAATTTAGTTTAAAAATAGACTCATCACAGAAAAATCAAGTTCGTTCTAAAACAAGATACCGGGGAAATATAAAGCCGCATAGCTCACCTAAGTTCTTTTGCAGCCATCACGTTCAATAATGATACGTAACTATGGTCTTCTTACAACCGTGAGTGTAGTAAATCCAGGAGAGTAAAATGTTTACAAATACAGAATAGTAAAAAATGTTTTCTCTAGGCCGTAGTGCAACCCAACGTGTGATTCACATTCATCTTTTTCGCCAATTGCAGGCTTTGTTTCGCCCCTTTAGCCTATGCGAGCCTGTAAATGATAAAAAGGATCCGCCCCCTTTACCTCCGAATAACTTTAGCCAATAGTGACTGATTCAAATGATGATTGACACATTGGTTAGGAAATGAAACGCCGGTATATAAATCCCAGCATACACCGCGGACTACTTCGCCTTCGAGGGAAAATCTAGTCGGCGGCTGCTTGCCTTAGTTGCAAGACTTTGCGACTTAATATTGATCCATATATAAGGCGCACTATATTATAAGGCGCATGGTCAGCTTTTGAAAAAAAATAAAGACTTATAGGTGCACCTTATGGTGCGGAAAATACGGTATATATATATATATATGTGTGTATATATGTATCTATGTATGTATAATTTTATATATATATATATATATATATATATATATATATATACAGTCATTCCTAAGACTTAAAAAGTGGTCGGCGGCGCCCTCTGTTGGCTGCGGCTGCATCGGCTCGCTACAACGGGTCAGGTGCAATCGACATTTCGTTCTGTGTACATTGTTACACAGAATGACAATACAAGGAAATTATTATTATTATTATTATTAGATATATTTTTAAAATTATTTCTTATTATCATTATTTTTTCGACCTGCGAAGCTCTGAACCCGCGAACGTGGAACCACAAAGTAGCGACGCCCCTTCAAAAATTCTTAAAAAAAACCCAAAAACAATTAAAAAAAAAATTTATTTTATTTTATTATTATTTTTTAGACCCACGATATGTGTTGTGTATGTATGTATATAATATCTAATATATATATATATATATATATATATATTATGTGTGTATGTGTATATATATATGTGTGTATGTATTCTAAACTGCCAAACCCACGCTCCAAAAAAAAGCAAATTCTCCAGCTCATTTTTTTTCACCGTATAACTTTGGATGATTTGATCAAATGTTTTGAATCTTAATAATGTCAGAGCCTGTGTCCCGTAGTAATTTAAAAACACAACTTGAAATGTTTTCCACTCCCTCAGTTACATTAGACTGTCGAGGCTCATTTTAAATGACGTTTGTGTCCTAAATGATGGTTTCAAAACAAGTTACTTTTTAAAAATGTCACAAAATACTGCAAACGAGGATACTGTTGTAATAATCTTCGATGCAGACAGTGCACACCGTGAGACATAAGGGAGTGCTTGTGCTCTGTGCATAGCTCCGCTCATCCCTACTGTTTAGCCAATCAAATTGCTTTGGGTGCTCTGACGGATGTTTAAAGTTTCTTCCATGGCTTTTCATCATAACAGTGAACATGGATTATTTAATAAGCTTCCATATTTGTGTGTGACACTTTGACTGTAAACTGTAGTTTGTACCCTCTAAAAGCTGGACAGTACCATCAGGGATTTTCAGTGTTTAATCGGCTTCGCGTACTCTTGAATAGTCTTTGCTTACGCAAATTTTAAACGACATGGATAAAATTTGCATGCTATGAATTTTGTCTCCGAGCCATATGCACTCATAAAAACAGCCATATATGGCCCGCAAGCCATAAGGTCAAGACCAAATGTCAGGAACCTAAGTTAAGTCCAAATTTATTGTCTAGACCAGGGGTGGCGAACATGCGGCTCTAGAGCTCTTGGCCAATAAGAATGCGGCTCTTTGCCTCATCATATTTTCTATATAATGTGGCTCTTTTTGTGCATATTGAGGGTGGACACTTTCCTTGAAATCAACACAAGAACAATACCTGTGTTGTAAGGAGGGGAGTGTGTTATGGGAAATAATATGTTTTTAATTGTGTGTGTTTTATGTGTCTCTCTGTCATGGCAGGTCAGTGCGTGGTGCGGCTCTTTGACTCTGACAGTTAAAAATTTCGGCTCTTTGTGTCAAACTTGTTCGCCCCCCCCTGGTCTAGACCTTAAGTCAAGTCCTGTTTCTTTGTCCAGCCCATAAGTCAAGTATCATGTCTTTGTCTAGCTCTTTAGTCAAAAGCCCCAGGTTTGTTCCTTATTTTGACTATTATGCACTGTTTTAATCATTGTCACTATCGGCCAATCAGGATCTGGAGGGCGTGGCTATTCTGCTGGGCGTGTCATCCAATGGGCTGATGGTTTACAAAGACAAGCTGAGGATCAACCGATTTCCTTGGCCAAAAGTCCTCAAAGTCTCCTACAAACGCAGCAGCTTTTTCATCAAACTCCGCCCCTCCGAAGTACGACCATTCTCATTAGTTGATGACAAGATTAACCAAACATGCCTACCCAAAATTCACTCAGCTCTTTTTAGACTTCTCTTCATTTTTACTACTACTTTTTCCATACTTCACAGTAATTTTTACTTTTTTACTATACTTTTTCGTACATCTTCATACTATTTAGTGCTTAATGGTCTGCATTTAAATAGCGCTTTTCAGGTCAGGTTAATGATTTCCTGTATATATCATGTTTATGGTTTATACTGGCCGAATAAATAAAAATACATACTAAAAAATACTAAAAAACAGCTCTGTAGCCTAGATGGTAGGGCGCCCGCTCCGAGACAGGGAGGTCTCATACATTTTCGTTTTTTTTTATACTTTTTAATACTTTTTGTTTATTATGTTTTTCAGTACTTGCATGCATTTCAGTACTTTTTCAAACTTTTTATGCTTTCTGGGACTTTCCATACGTTTCAGCATTTTAAAAATAATTTATATACTGTATACTCCAGTACTTTTTAATTAATTGTTTTTCTATACTTTTCTGTACTTTTTAGTAGCACGTCATACTTTTAGTGCTTTTCATTATTTTATTGTATTTTCTTTAATGTTCTTTTAGATACTTTTCATACTTAACAGCACATACATCTACCATTCTTTTCACTAGTTTTTGTAAAATTTTACGCACAGTTTTTGTACGTTTTTCATACATTTTTTTTTTTAGTACGTTTTAGTTACCTTTAATACTTGAGTATTTTTGTGTTTTTCCATGCATTTAATTTATTACTGCAATTTTACACTTTTTACTCATTTCACTAGTATTTGTAGATTTTCTCTTACTTTTCAGTACATTTTCTTTCGGTTTCTCTTTCTTTTGCTCAATTTTTCTTTCTTTATTTCTATAACCCTCTCTCATTTTCTTTCCATCTCTTACTCTCTTTTTTCTCTTTCATTTTCCATCCCTCTCTCTCAATTGATTTATTTGTCAATCCCTTTCTCTTTTTCTCTTTCTGTCATGCTACCCTCCGCTCTCTCTTTTCTCCTCTTTCTTCTCTCTCCCGCTCCCTTTTTTCCCTCCTCGTTCTTTCTCCTGTCCCTTTCTCTCGTGCTCTCTTTTTTTGTCCCTCTCTTTCTTTCTCCATTTCTTCCAATACTTTTCAGTACATGTTGTACTACTGAGTACTTTATATACGAAGGATTAGCATTAGCGCAAAGCTAACCGGGGGTTGTTTGGAGCAGACGGAGCAGTACGAAAGCGCGGTGGGCTTCAAGCTGCCCAACTACAAAGCGGCCAAAAAGCTTTGGAAAGTCTGCGTGGAACATCACACCTTCTTCAGGTACGTCGTACACAGGGACAGCAGGAGGCGCCGCTGACCCTGCCCCTTCTTTTGATTCTGGTCAGGCTGAGCTCCAGCGAGATGGTGGAAGCGCCTAAGAAGTTCCTGCTGCTAGGTTCCAAGTTCCGCTACAGCGGCCGGACCCAAGCGCAAACCAAACAAGCTAGCTCGCTTATCGATAGGCCAGCACCGCTTTTTCAACGGACTTCCAGCAAGAGAAACTCGCGCAGCGTTGATACTGGTAATTTATTCTTTTTTCGGTTGAATTTTATTCTTTTTGCCTTACCTTTTTACTTCTCCTTATTCTTTTTTTTAAATTGTTTTTTACCCTTTTATTTTAATTTTTTTTCCCAATACTTTTCCCCCTTTTTGTCTTTTTCATAAATCTTTTTCCTTTGTTTCTGTTTTTTCTTCCTTTTTTACATTTTCCTTTTTGTTGTTCTCTTTTTTACTCTTCCCCCTTTTTTTGTTCTTTTTTTTTCCTTTTTATTCTTTTCTACTTTTCCTTTTTGTTTCTCTTTCTGCTTTTTTTTCCCTTAACCTATTCTTTTTATCTTCCTTTTTGTATTTTTTATCTTTTTTATTTTCTCTTCCATTTTCTTATTCCATTTTTCTTTATCCTTTTTTCCTCCTTTTTCTATTTTTGTCTTTTATATTTTTTTCCTTTTTTTTTGTTCGTTTCCTTTTTCATTTTCTGTGTTCCCCTACTTTTTATTTTCTACATGTTTCTCCTTTTCCTCCTCTCCCCCATTTTTCCCTTTTTATTTTTTTCTTCCCCTACTCTTTTTTTCTTGTTTTCCTCTACTTTGTTCTTCTTTTCTTTTTTTTTTGTTCTCGATTTTTTTATTCTTGTTTTCTTTTTTTTTTTCGATTTTTCCTTCACTATAGGCTTGGCAAAAATTGAGAAGCAAAATGTTACGTCGTGGTCATTTTGGGTCCCTGTAGTTTGTAATCTTCCTTATGCTTCTTAGCAATGGTGTATTGCCTGCACTACACAACACAGCGACATCTAGTGGTCAAATATTTCACACTGTCCTTTCAAGCACAGAATTTGGTCAAATGTGTGGAAATCTCAAAAAGGGGAAGGAAAATGTATTTTCAACTTGTTAATAGCGTCATGATCGTCGTGTCACTTCTCCAATCTTTTCTTTTGGGAAGCCATGGCGGCGGTCACGCCCGACAAGAAAAGCAGCCGCCCGGTCAGCGCCCCCGTCATGTCACCGTTGTCGCCGGGGGAGGCCACGCCCTCACCAGTCCTGCTCCACTTATCCAAGTGCGGCGGAAGCTCTACGCCCAAATTCCAAGGATCCGCCCCCGTGGACAGGAAGGCTGAGCTTAAAGAGCTGGCACGAAAGACGGAGGACGAAGCGCGACCTGAGACTCAAATCAAGGTAGATGATTGATTGGATCTTAAGTGTAGTAATTTGATAACTTCATTAATTCATTGATGCGTCATTCGCGAAAAAGTGAACCCCTTTCTTTTTTTCTATTACTCTGTGCCTTAATATCTTTTTCTCTACCTTACTGTGTCTTTTTTCGTTTTTCTCTAATTCTTTACCTCTCTTGCTTTCTATCTTTTTCTCTTGCCTGCTTTTTTTCTCTCTTGCTATCTTTCTCTCTTACTCTCCTCCCTATCTATCTCTTCTTCTCTCTCTTTATTTTCTTTTTTTCTTTTTCTCTCTCTCTATCTTTTGCTCTCTTTCTCTTTCACCCTCCATTGCGTTCTCTTTTTTTTCTTTCTCTATATATACCCCTCTTTTTTTTCCTCTATATATCTAATTCTCTCTCTCTTTCTTTCCCTTTCCTTTTCCCATCATTATCTTTTCTTTCTTTATCTCTCCACCTCTTACTTTCTCTCTTTATATTTCTTTCTCTATATATCTGTCTCCTTATCTCCTCTCCTTATTTCTATTTTGATTTCTTCACCTCCCCTTCCTCCCTCTCTTGCTTTCTTTTCTTTCTCTATCTATTCCTCTATCTTTTTCTCTCATGTTTTCGCTTTATCCTTTGTTTTCTTTTGTTCTCTCTCTGTCTTTAGCCCCTTCTATCTCCAGTGTTCTCGTTTGCCCGCGTCCCTGCGTCCTAGAAACATCATTTTTGCTGGGGACGCATTGTGTCAAATCATCGTGCATCCCCGAGACGCAACTTTTTTGACACCTGTCATTATTACCCGATTACTTTTTTTTTTTTTTTTTTAACAAAGATTTACCGCACCCCAAACTTTTTGTCAGGCAGATCCGCCATTGTTGTTTTGGTCTTGCGCCGATCTCGGCAAACGAGATTTCGTTGCTTCGAGATGACGTCATTGTTTTGGTAGTTGTTGAGTGAAAGAGAAGTATGCCTCCGTAAAAAACAGTTGGTATTAGGTGCAAATCAACAAAAAATTGGTAATTTCTTCAGTGTCGGTAATAAGTCGAAACATAATACAGAAAGTGGTAACAGCAACAATTCCGGCACGAAAAAATGGCGGAGAAATTCTTCAGAAGACCGCGATGGCAAGGAAAACACGTGTTTTGAAGCAAACGATTCGACGAAAGATAAACAAAAGAATACTCCTAGCAAGAAAAGGACTTTTCTTGCCAAAATGGACTCAATTATATTCCTGGTTACGCTATGAGGAGGATGATAATGGAGGCTATATGTTCTGTGATGCGTGCACCCAGCGTGACAAAAAAAATGGATTGCATAGATTATTTCGCAATACGAACTTTCAGAAAACAGGGATCAGAATTTTCCGCGGATCCGCGGATTTCCGCTGTTTTTGAACCCCAAAGGCATTCCGACCTTTTCACTTTTTCTCTTGCGTAGCAAACAAATTCAAAATCCGACTGTCTCACTCTTTCCTTTATTGCTCTGGCGCACCCTGGCGGCCGTTAGAAAAATTGGCCGCATTGTCGCACAAGCTGCAGGGACTGAACTGCATTTGAACTTATCTTGCAGTATTTACAAAAAAATCAGTTATGTGGGCAAATTATTTTAATCTTCTAAAAATGTTACTTAAATGATAAATATAAGCATGGTTTTGGACAAGTAAATTGCCTAAAACCCAGGTTTGGGGGGGGGGCTCCGCCCTGGTTTATTCCTGGACGCTGGCTATTTCAGCTGAAAATGAAAATCTCCATTCTGATCCCTGAGAAAAGCAGATTGGATCGGCACAACCACAATGAAAACCACAAATTAGCTAAGGAAATTCCGTTGCTGCAATTGGACCTTGAGAAGGCATTACAACTGTGGCGGGACAGCAAACCACAAAGAATATATGAACTGAAAAATCTGAAGTGATTAAAACTGCATGAATATATAGACTAATATCTCAGCAATATTATTTTGTATAATGTACAATATTTTTGTGAACTGAAAAATCTGAAGTGATAACTGCTTTGTATTATCAATTAAGTGTGATGATTAAAACTGACCCGCGACCCATTACTTTTCAGAGGTAAAATGAACACTGTATCTCTCTCTATCTCTCTCTCCCTCCTTCTTTCTCTCTCTCTCTCTCTCCCTCCCTTTATCTCTCTTCCTCCATATTTCTTCATTTCTCTTTTTCCTCTTTCGAAGGCGCTCGTATGTCGTTATATCTGGTGTTGTTTGCCTAATATAAACAATTTGAGAGTTTCAATGATGTCAAATTTCACTGTGTATTGAAACATAAAAGATACTATAATAATATATTAACAAAATACATTTTATTTTCAAAATAATGTAATTTGGGCTATAATGTTTCATTATTATTTGTAATATAACATTTTGGGAGCCAGAAAGAGTGAGCAATGCCAAAAGAGCCGCTTCTCGGAGAATAGCTAGAAGGGCAAACTTTTATTGCAATTTCGGCCATTTTTGTTTTGTTTCGTGTCTTGGGTGAAAAGCAGACATCGGCAGCGAGAAGAGAACGGCGATGTCCCGCCTCTTCTGCAGCTGCAGCCAATGAGAAGAGTCAGGTCGGTCGATTGACAGGCAGAGGTGTTAATGGGGGTGGGGGGGGGCGATTTTGTCTGGCCGGGGTTCATTCCCTTTGTGATTGGCTGCTTTGCTTGCAAGAATTTAAAGTAAACGACCGGAGTCAGCTTCCCAACAATAAGGAGTTCCCTTAGAAACTTTCTCTCTCTTGTCTCCCTCTTTCTTTCTCTTGCTTTTGCTGTTGCTCTTTCTCTTTATTTATTTCCTTTTTGTCTTTTTCTCCTATCATTTTCTATTTTTCTCTCCATTTTACTCTCTTTATCGCTCTTTCAATTTTTTTCTTCCCTTTTTTGACTGTATTGCTCTTTTTCTCTTTTTCTCCATCTTTCTCTCTCTGCTCTCACTCTTCCTTCTGTCTCTCACTCTTCATCTCTTTTTATTTTTCTCCCCTTTTTGCGCTCTTGCTCCTTTTCTCTCTTTCTCTTCCTCTCTTGCTCTCTTTCTTGCTATTTTTTATCTTTCTCTTTTTCTCTTTTGCTACTATTCTCTCGCATCCTTTCTTTTTCTCTACATTTTATCTCCCTCTTTATTCTCTTGTTCACTTTCTATTCTCTAGCTCTTTCTTTCTCTTCATTTTACCTATTTCTCTCTCACTTTCTTTCTCCCTTTTCTCTCCTGGTGTCACTCTCTCTCTTTGTTTTCATGTTTCTTTATATATCTTTCTCTCTTTCATTCTCTCTCATTTTCTGTAACTTTTTTTTCTGTCTCTTTTTCTCTATGTCTCTCTCTTTCTCTTTTTCTATTTCTACTCCTCCCCATTTTTTGTTCTCTTTCTCACTTCCCATATTTTTCTCTGTCATTTCACTCCGTTTTTCTCTCTTTTACTCTCCTTCACTCTCTCTCACTGGCTTATTCTCTCTGTCTCTTTCTCCTTCTCCATCTTTCTTTCCCTTATCCTCTTTCTCCTTCTCTCTCGGGAGCTGGCTTCAACTCCTGCTAACTTTCAATGTGATTGGCTGCTTTGCTTGCAACAATTTCCTCACCTCAAAAGTGTTGCATGCATTTTGGCACACAGTTGCAATGCAGACAATGTCCAGCAGGGGGTACTTTGATAATGCCCATTGTGGGAGTCAGTCCACAAGGCTACCCAAGATGAGAGAAGGGGGCTCTCTGATGGCCCACAAAAGTCCAGACTATGTCCTGTACTACAACGGCGCAGCATGTTTATGTTTGTGAACATCTCCCCCAAGCATGCACACATTTTCCGGTTGCAACCAAAAGGAGGCGCAAACTTATTTTGCATGAAAGCTCTTGTAATTAATTCGAGGCCTTAGAGCAGGCGTGTCAAACATGCGGCCCGGAGGATGCATTAGGCCCGCCAACAGATGTAGCCTGGCTTAGTGCCCACTCCTAAAGCAATTCTAGCTGTATTATTTTTCTCTCATTCCTTCTCTCTTGCTTTCTATTTCTTTCTTTCTTTTTCATTTCTTTATTTCTGTTTGCCCTCTCTCTTTGTCACCCCATTCTTTCTTGTTTTCTTTATTTATCTTTCCTTATATTTCTTTGTCTCTCTTTCCATCCCTCCCTTTCTCTGTTTGTTTTTTTGTTATGTTGCTCTTTTTTCTTTTTTTCTTTCTTTCTTCTTTCTTTATTTCTTTCTTTTTCATTATCTTGCTCTTTTTTCTATCTTTGATTCTCTTTCTTTCTTTCTTTCTTTTTTTTTTTTTTTTTTTTTTTTTTTTTTACCATGTAGCCCCTGAGCTCAAATGAGTTTGACACCCCTGCCTTAAAGCCATCTTAAGGTTGTCATTTTATAAGACTGAAGTGTCCTATTTGTGGGCCGGGAAAGCAGCAGCAGCAGCAGCAGCATCAACTACATCAGCTTTTCCTTCAGGACAAAACAAAGACTGAAACCATGCGAGCCAGAAAGGTTAGCCAGCTAGCTTCCATGTGAGCTGCACCTTTCAATCTTGTCTATGGGCTTCCTTTTTCCTGGCTTTTCACCCTTGCTGTTTTTCTCTTATTTTTCCTCCTTTTTCTTTTTTTTCTTTTTTTTTTCTTTATTTTCTTGCTCTTCCCCCAGCTTTTTTCTTAGTTCTAACTTTTATCTTTTATTTGTTTTCCTTTGTCTTCATTTATCTTCTTTCGTTTACTTCTGTTTACTTTTTTTTTTCTTTCTTTCCCCCTTCCCTTATTTTTTCCTACTATTTTTCTTTTGTGCCTACTGTTTCTTTCTGCTTTTTTCCTACTGTTTTCGTTTTCGTTTCTTTTTCTTTTATTGTTTTTTTCCTTTTCTGTTTTCCTTCTTTCTGTTTTCCTTTTTGCTTTCTTTTATTCATTCTTTCCTGTTTACTTTGATTTTTTTTTTCCTTTTTGTTTTCATTGTTTCGGTTTTTTTACTTTTTGTTCTTTTTAGCTTTTTCATTTTCTTCTTTTCTTCTTTTGTTCTTTCCATTTTCTTTTCCCCCTCTATTTTTCTTTCTTATTGTTCTTACTTTTCCTTTTTCTGTTTTCTTTTTTCTCCACTTTTTCTCTTTTCTTTCTTGTTCCCTCTTTTCATTTACTTTTTATTCGTCCCCCTTTTCATTAATATTTCATTTCCCTACTTTTCTCCTACTTTTTTCCAAATTGTTTTTTTAAGGAAACAAATCTACATTTTCTTCTCTAAGTCCAATATTGTTTGTTTCACAGAAACGGGCTAAGAAACTGGAGGGTGAAACCATTTATATCAGACATAGCAATTTAATGTTGGAGGTTTGTTGGCTTTTCAATGTTTGTATTTCTTTGCCTGCTTCATTTTTTCTTTTTGTCTCTTGCTTTTTTTCTCTCTTGTTTTTAGCCTTATCCTAGGGGCTTGGCATGCACCATTTTCCTCTCTGACTCTCATGCAAGTAACTTCATCTTTTCTTCACCATGTCTGTCTTTTTAGGCCATCCAACCATCATTCGCTGCTTCTTTAAAGGGACAGTGTGTAATATTTAACCACTAGATGTCGTTTTATTGTGTAGTGAAACCAGAAACTGTTAAAATGCTCAAATGCACCTTTAAGTTTACAAACTATGGAGATTTAAAATGAACATAAAGCAGAATTTTTCTTCACATTTTTTGACAAAGCCTTTTTCGAATATTCATATTCTTAAAGAGAGTGTACAGTATATTATAACCACTAGATACTGCTGCATTGTGTAGTGCATCTGAAAACAAGTGCTAGCAAGTAAGAATACAAACTATGGAGTGACCAAACTGCAACACTTTTCTTCTTTTTTTATGCCAGGCCTTTTGTGATGAAAGGAAAAAGAGGGGAAAAAAGAAAATAGTAGGGGAGTTACGATAAATAGCACGAAAAAATTATAAAACAGTAGGGGAGGGGGTGGGGGTGCGTTAAAAGAGTAAGAAAAAAAAAGAGAAAAAAGGAATAAATGAGGAAAATATCAAGAAAAAAGCTACTAAATAAAGAAAAAAAGTGAAAAAAGGGTTTTGGGGGACCCATAGTAGCAAGATAGCCGACAATGAATTCGGTTCCCTCTGGGTTAGCCTCATGTTATGTCAAATAATTTAAGATTTCTTTAAAAAAGGCACGTCTATATGGTAGTTGATGTATTTTTGCACATTATTCATTTTTTTGTTTTCTCACCACTATGAGGTGCATAAGAAATACAAACTGTCCCTTTAAATTGCAAAACAGTCTCCAAAGTGTCAATTGTAAAAGGTCAAAAAGCGCACTTAATTTGGCTATTCACAATGAAAAGGTTAGTGTGAGTTTCCTGCAATAAACCCGGTGTGGTTTGATTTGAACAATTTTATTGACACTATGTGTGACTTTCAAAATAAGAGAGTTACAGGAAATGCCATTTGAGTTTCTATTCTGCTTGTGCCGTTATTGATAGCTAGAGTATCTTCAATTGATGGTTTGTGAAACATTAGAAATGAACTTACACGATGCTAACTGTGAGATAGCATACATTGAATTACTGGCAGGTTTTTGTAGTCGTACACTTTGCATATTAGTAAAAAATATGTCATTCATTTTTCACTTCAAGTTTCATTTTGATCCTTCATTGCATCCTCCATTGTATTTGGCTCTAAAGAGAGCATTTTAGTCCTTTGATGTTTTTAAGTCAGGGGTGTCAAATAATGCGGCCCGTGGGCAGGATCAGGCCCACTATGGGTTTTAATTGGGCCCGCGAGACCACTCTGAGAGAAGCACAGAGGAAAAATGAGTTTGAAATACGTCCACTGGATTTCGCCAAAGCCAGGCGCGACAGACGCTGCCCTACTTACGAACGTGATAGGTTCGGGACGATCGTCCGTAAGTTGAATTTGTTCGTAAGTTGCTTCAGTGCTATATTTTGTATGGGATGTATGTTTAAGGTTTATGTAAGTATGTTTAAGGCTTGTATAAGTAACCTGTATTGTTTTGAAACTTAAGAATAAACGTTTGATAGAATTATATGCTCTATAACCTTACAAAGCAGGCTGAATGATAAAGCATAGAACTGAAAAACAAAGCTACACATTGGGCGTTGACATTCTGTGGTCGGTGAAGCCCTTTGAGACTCCTTGTGATTAAGGGCTATACAAATAAACATGACTTGACTATAAAGATAAATAAAGTTTAGTTTAACTTACTTTTGGATGATGCTCTTCAAGAGGTCCTACTCTTGAACGAAAAATAAGCGATCCAACCATTTTCTCAACCGCATCAAGCTTTTGTATTCCACTTTCATTTGGAAACAAAACGTCTCGCCTCTTCTTTACACTTTACACCAACCATATTGAATGGATGCACAAGATGTTAAACAATAAAAACGTCAAAGTTCTTTGCGTGCAGAGTGTATACATACACACAAATCAGGAAGTAGAAGCCGGATATCTTCTTCGGGGTGGATGTTGGGTAACCTCTCACAGCGCCACGTGGCGGAAAAAAAGCCCTACAGCACTGTCCTCCACTCTAATAAAAGTGCACATAATACAAAATCTAACTTACAGCAATGTCCGGATATTTTTCGACATCCAGGAATTTGTTTTCATATGTACCCTTGTTCGTAACTCAAATGTTCGTAAGTAGAGGAGCGTCTGTACACACAAAGCAACTAGAGTAGTCTTTTTGTTTTTACACAGTATATTTAGTACAGTACTTTCTTTTCTGTCCTCTGTATTAAATTCAATTTTCTCTTTTTCTCATTTTTTTTTCTCTTTCTCTGTTTCTTCATCTCTCCTACTTGTCTGGCCCGTGTGAGAGTTTTTTTTTTTTAACATTTCATGTGGCCCCCGACCTCAAATGAGTTTGACGCCCTTGTTTTAAGTGGTTATTGTATATGTGCATTTGTGCTTGGTATCATTTTTGGTGCAATCTGAACCTTAATGAAGAGGAAAGGGTTGTTGGTTTTTTTAATTTTACTTTATTCTTTTATTATTGATTTGTCCTTAACGTAATTCACTTTGGATTTCATTTTTGACGGCCATTTTGATTTTTGCCATAAAAATAAAGGAACACATCAATAAATCATGTAATATAAAATGACATCAATGCAATTTATCCGTGTATTTATTTATTTTGTCGTTTATTTATTGTATTTTTTGATGTATTTAGTCCCAACAAAATGTTATTTAAATGAGTGGGCTGGTCAAACTGGCTGAGCTTTTCACCCATTGCTTAATCATTGATGAACGAAAAGTGCGTTCTTTGATCAACCAATGGGTGAAAAGCATAGCTAGTTTGACCTGCCCCCTCATTTCAATAATATTTTGTTGTGACAAATAGCAACACAAATAAAAAGACAAAATAAATACCAATATAGAAAAATAACAAAAATACACAACAAAATAAATAAACAAAAAAAGACAAAATACAAGACAAACTACATGACAAAATAGATAAATGACAACATGTATGCAACAAAATAAATACTGAAATAAATGAGAAACTACACAACAAAAGAAATGACAAACTACACAATGAAATGAATAGTGAAATAAAGACAAAATACATGACAAAGTATATAAATAACAAAATAGACAACAAAATAAATACACGACAAAATATATAAATGACAAAATGAATCTCAAAATATATAAATAACAAAAATACACAGCAAAATCTATATCCATCTACCTACCTACCTACCTAATATCCCTCAAGAGGGGTGACGACAGCAATACAAACACAGACAATAAAAAAGGGGGAAAAATAGCAAAAAAACACACAGACATTTTTGGACCATGGCCAACCCAAACAAGTTAGGCACCTAACTTGGTCATGCTTTCTTCCCTCCAGATGAAACGGCACACAAGAAAGCGGCCATGTCACTCGGGTCAGGGTGACACAACACAGCAAAATACATGATGAAATGAACAAAAAATAAGTATAGAAATAGAGATTAACCAACAAAATAAATAACCCCAAAAAAGGATAAAATACCCAACAAAATACAAGACAAAATAGATACGGAAAAAAATTAACGACAAAATTCACAACAAAGTGCATACTAAAATAATTAAATGACAAAGTACACAATAAAATTACTGACAATATACTCAGCAAAATAAATCCCCAAATAAAGAAATGACAAAATATGCAGCTAACTAAATATCCATCCATCCATAATATGCACTGCTTATCATCACTCGGGTTGCGGGGGTGCTGGAGCCCATCCAAGCCATCTTTGGTCAGTGGGCATGGGGCACCCTTAACTGGTTGCCAGCCAGTTGCCGGGCAAGCTAACTTAATATCCAATTAATAACAAGCAATGTAACATATGACAAAATACATGACAAATTAAATATTAAAATAAAAAATACACAAAAAATGTCAAAATGAAATGCAAAATAAGTACTAAAATAGAAAAATGACCAAATAGATAAACACCAAAATACTGAAATAAATCCATAACAAAATGACAAGAAATATGTAACCAACTAAATACAAACAAATCCATGAGAATGAATGAAAAAATAAACGGCAAAAATGGCACAATATATGACAACGTACACAAGGAAATAAATGCTAAAATAAATAAATGTCATATCTTTAGGTATAACCGGATTTATTGATGTCTTCATATTATTCAATGGTACACTTTTCATTTCTTTCTTTCTCCATTTATTTCTCTACCTGGCATAAAAATGAGCGTACACCAGGCAGGATGTACATTTACTTAATTTGAATCGAGATTTTATTTTGAAGGATGCCGACAAGAGCCCGGTGGAGATGGTGCGCCACCAAAGCAGCATCAGCCAATTAAAAAAGAGCTTCATGGAGGCGGTTCCCGAACCTCGGCCCAGCCAATGGGACAAAAGACTGGCGGCCAATTCGCCCTTTCGCTCAGCGCCCGTCAACGGGAACTTTTTGCCGCCGCCGGTGAGTCGCCAAATGCTGCCAAATGCACAAAAAAACCTACCCTTTTTCATCTCGGTCTCTGGCTCCATTTTCCGTAGGGGGCACCAACATTTTTCAAGTTTTGATAACATTGTTATTACAGTGGAACCTCGGTTTTCGAACACCTCTCAGTTCGGACAAAACGGTGTTCGACCAAAAATTTCAAGAAATTCTTGCTTCGCTGTTTAGGGTGCGATGCTGAGCGGCGTACGGGTGTTTTAGCCCCTAATTATGCCTCCGAAGAAGGTCGGTGCAAGCAGGACAGGTGAAAAAAACAAAAAAAACAAGTTGTTCATCCAACTATTGCCTTAAAGAAAGACATAATAGCTAAATATGAAAGAGGTGTACGAATTTCTGATCTTGCTAGTAAATACAGCATGGCTAAATCTACTATCAGTACGATAGTAAAGAATAAGGAGGCTGTGAAATCGAGTGATGCAACTAAGGAAGTTAGCGCTATAAGCAAGCAACTGCCGCAAGTTTTGGAAGAGGTTGAAAAAGTTTTGATGATTTTTCTCTCCCCACCGTCTACCACAAAGGTAAGAAATCCTATTCATAATCCTTTTTTTAATTTTTACACGTTCATGTTAGCGGAATCTTTCGTAGCGAAGATTACGCTAACGCGAACGTACGATTAGCCTGGGTTAGCTTCATGTTTACGTTCGTGGTAAACATTCAGGGTGTTGGAACGGATTAAAAGGATTTTACATTACTTTTAATGGGAAAAACGATTTTCGGTGATCGACCAAATCGGTTTTCGAACAGGGTTCTGGAACGGATTATGGTCGAGAACCGAGGTTCCACTGTACTAGAATTGAAATAGTTTTCATTGTCATTGATAACAACATAGAAAATGTTGTTTACAACAACATCAAAATAAATGACAAAATTTACAACAAAATAAACCACCATAAAACGACAGAATAAACCACAAAATGCAAAACAAAATAACGGCAAATACACAAAAAACACGACAAAAGAAATAATAATAAAATAAATAAAATATACGACAAAATGTGTAACTAAATACACAACAAAATACAAGACAACATAAATGACAAAAAATACACAACAAAATTCACGACAAACAATTACATGAGAAAAATGACACAGTACAAATTAAATGGAGCATTCCAGGATAAAATAAGGTTTTTCACATAAATAAGTAAATATTTACACAGCAGATTAGAAAAATAGTGCAAAGAAAAATATTCATTTTTCAAAATTTATGTATATATATATAAAATTTGTTTTAGTCGTGTGTGCTCGTTAAGGGTGGTTAAAGTCGGTTAAAATAGGCTCAGACAAAGACATTCAATGATTTCTGAGGCTTATTTAAAATGACATTTCCTAAACATTACAATGACCCATCACTGATTTTTTTCGATCTGGTCCACGGGCTACTCGGGTGCTCTAAGGGGGCTACCTGGTGCCCATGGGCCCTACGTTGGTGACCCCTGATTTGGAGTTTGCATGGAGCAGGGGTGTCAAACGCCTGCTTGTCTCTCTCTTTTTCTCTTGCTCTCTCTTTTTTGATCTTTCTCTTTTTTATTCTTTTTCTTTTTTCTCTATTTGGCTCTCTTCATCGCTCTTTCTTTCTTGGTCTCTCTTTCTTTCTTTTTTTCTCTTTCATTCTGTTTGGCTTTCTTTCTTTCCCCACTCTTTCTCTCTTAATCCCTCTATTTATCTGTCTTCCTTTCTCTTTCTTACTCTTTGTCTCTCTATCTCCCTTTCTTTGTCATATTTCTTTGTTATACTTTCTCCCTCCCTCTTTCTGTTTTTCTTCTTTCTCTATCATGCTCTTTTTCTATTTTCTTTCTTGTTTTCTTTCTAATTCTTTTTCTTTCACTCGCTCTCTCTCTTCTCCCCATCTTTTTTTCTTTTCTTCTTTCGCTTGTTTTCTTTCTTTCTCTAATTCTTTTTCTATCTCTTGCTCTCTGTCTCTTTTCTTTCTTCTCTCCCCTTCTTGTTTTCTTTTTTTAATTACATTACCTATCTTTCCTTCTTTCTCTTTATTGCTCTCACTTTCTTTCTTTCTCTCTCGCTCTCACCCTCTCTCTCTGTCTATTCTACCATGTGGGCCCCCCGACCTCAAATGAGTTTGACATCCCTGGCATGGAGCAAACAATGAACGCTGCTGTATGAATGTGATCAGTCCCCCAGTTGTCCACTGAGGGGCGCTCTTGCCTTATTTTGCTTCTGCATGACGATTCGAGGTCAGTGAGAAGGAGGCAGGTCCTGTTTTGTTGTTTAAATGTTAATGACAAACCAGGAAGTAAATGGGGTATTGTGTCTTCAGACTTTCCTACAAAAGTTCAAAGGGCACCTTGGGGCCATCCTGCTGACCCGCTTGTCCACGCTGCGCTCGATTTGAATTGAAAGCGAGAAAATGTAGAAATGGCACAAACTCTGTCCAGAGTGGAAAGCTTGAGCTAGCTGTGTGCTAACTTAACTTTGCTGCAAGATAGCTTTAAAGCCCCGCCCACACCCGGCAAGCTGAATAGCAACCGCTCAAAATACGAAACTTTTCAGATGCCCTTCTAGAGGAGAAATGAGTTGCCATCCTGATTCATAGAATAAATTCTACTAGGTAAAAGTACAAATTTCTTGATTCAGGATTTTTTGTTAAATAAAATTTAACATTGGTTTCGATAGTTCACGTATTTTTTGTCTACTATTCAAATTGATATTTTTTTCTTATTACTGAATGAAAGTTTTTTTGTACCACTAAGTCTGTACTCTGTTCTTTGAGACTTCTTGTGATTAAGGTCGCCACAAAAATAAACACAACTTGACTTGACATAATGTCGCCATCTACTGCTAAAGAGTGTCAGACGCAGTGATTTTTTTTTTTTGGTCTTTTCGCAGCATTATTTTGCAAAGGCAAAAGCCTGCGAACCACTGAAAACAGGTTCGCACCCACTTTTCGGTCAAGACCCACCGGTTGAGAACCACTGCTCTAATTAATAGCTTCAACGGCAAATTCCCCACGCTAATGGCGCCAAATGCGGGCGGGGCATAACCACCAGTTGATTAGCTTTTTGCATGTTTCCTGTCGGCTTAAAGCTGGAATGGCATTAAAAATGGTCAGTCCACTTGTGACGTAAACAAACTATAAGAGTGAGCTTGAGCTTTATTATTTTGCTAGCCTCCTAACTAGCTAGCTACTTAGCTAGCGCCAGCATGTTAAGCATCTCCTGAGGTGTGTTGATTATGGTTTGTCTTTCCCGGCGTGGTCTCGGCAGCGAGGGAGGCCGCCGGCGTCGGAAATAAAGGTAAGCGCAACAAAATGTCCGCCCCCGGCGACAAAGTGTCCCCCGCTGTCGGATCTAGCCGCCTTTCCGGACCTCAAGGACGGTGAGGTGCTTTGGGTAGATGAGGAAGAGGAAGAAGAGGACGAAGAGCGGCAGGTGCCCGAGGCGTGCCCGTCCAGATTGCGCAACGGGCAATCACGGCTCTCGTTCTTCCTGTGGGGCCTCCTGGCCGTGGCACTCACCGTGCTCTGGTTGGCTTTCGTTTGAAAGGAACGTTTCTCATTGGTTCGCCAGGGAAATTTTTCCTAAATGACTACTTATTGATTGGATGAATAGATTAATGCATGTCTATTTAAATATTTTACGTCAGGCAAGTGATTGGACTGCTAATGGAGAGGAGGGGAGTGGGTGATTTTTGTAAGTAGTTTTACATCAGGCACATTGTCAGACAGCTAGTGAGGAAGAAAATGAGATTTATGGTTTACTTTTTTTTAGATTTTATGTGGAAGGGAAGACGATTTTTTTTTCTTTTTATTCAATTATTTGAGGAAGTGATTTTTTACCCTTAATTTCTGTGTGAGAAGGGAAATTACTTTATGGATATTTTTTTGTCATTTGTAATTTGATTTGATTTCTTTAAAGGACATTGCAATATGTATGTGTGTATACAGTATATATATATATATATATATATATATATATATATATATAGTTTACAAAGTAGTAAAGATTTTTTTTTCAAATTTAGCTTTGAAGTATTTTTTTTTCTTTTATTTTGTGAGAAAGTGAAAGAGGTGTTTTCATTTTATTCATTCTCTGCAGAAGTTAAGTCGATTTATTTATTTTTTATTTTATTTTTTAATTTTTGTGCGGCATTAAAGTTGATTTTCTTTAGTTGTTTTTTTTAATCTGTGAGAAAGGCAAGAATATATATTTTTTAAATATATTAATTTTTTGAAGGAGAATTTTTCATTTATTACTTAACATTTTTGCGATTAGCAAAGGAGATTTTTAAGTTTATGTTGTAATTATTTTATATGAGGAAGTAAAGGAGATTTATTGTATTTATTTTATCAATGTTGTGCAGAAGTGAAGTAGATTTGTTTATTTTCTTTGTCATTTTTGTGAGGTTGTAGAGTTATTATTTGAGGAATAATAATTATGCTGTGTCCAATACTTGTTTATTTTTTGTTATTGTTATTTTTGAGGAAGATACTAGTATTTTTATTTGAGTTCATAATTTTTGTGAGGGACATTTTTTTTTACATTTTTGCACGGTAGGGAAGGACAATTTTTTTTTTTTTGAGATAGTTAAACAGAGAGGTGCATTACTTTTTCTTTATAAACAAAGATTGTGCTTATCCCGTGCAGAAGATTGCGCTCCCACGCTAGATTAAGCAAGTCAATGAATGCACATGCGAGGCCGTTTAAGAAACAACTCATACTTACTCTCACATTTAACATAATACTCTCACACATGGACAACTATACACTCATATAGATAGTCATACACTCTAGACAAACACTACTATACTCTCTCAAACATACTACTATCATACACACGCTACTATACTCTCATACACATACCACTAAACTCACCCACACACTCCTATACTGTAGTCTCTATTAAACATATGAATATACTCTCATGCACACACCATTATGCTGTCACTCACAGGTTACTATACTCTCAGACATAATAATAATAATAATAATTTCCTTTGTATTGTCATTCTTTGTAACAATGTACACAGAACGAAATGTCGATACACCTGACCCGTTGTAGCGAGTCGGTGCAGCCGCAGCCAGAGGGCGCCGCCATTATACCAATTAGGTATGTGTCGGTCGAGGCGCGAACCAGCGACCTCCCAGTCTCAAAGCCGGCACACTACCATCTAGGCTACATACTACTATACTGGGAGAAACTCCAGTTTGACGTCAAACTACAACATAAATACAAAGATCAATGTGCATTGCCATGGTTACCAAAAAACTCGAACTAAAACAACTGAGAGGCGAGGTGATCATTACACTAGATGTGGAAAAAAACTTTAGTAATAGGATTTTGGTAGGGTGTGAAAAAGAATAGTAGTGTGTGTGAGAAATTATAATAGTGAGTGTGAGAGTCAATAGAAGTTTGTGTGCTGAGGTAGAGTATTGTGTGTGTGAGATATTAATAGTTTGCATGAGAGAGTCAATAATGTGTGTGTGTAGGGGGGGTACACTAGTGTGTGTTTGAGAGTATACTAGTGTGTTAGTCTAAAGTACTGGATGTGTGTGTGTGGGAGTAAGGTAGTGTGGTTATGAGAGTATAGTAGTACATGTGTAAGAGTATAGTAATATGTGTGTGAAAGCATAGAAGTGCGTGTATAGTAGTATGTGTGAGAGTAAAACAGTGTGTGATAGTCTATAGTAGTGTGCGTGTGGAAGTATAGTAGTATGATAGATAGATAGATGGATACTTTATTCATCCTCGTAGGGAAATTCACACGTGTCAGTGTAAAAGCATAGTTTCATGTGTAGGAAGGTATGAAAGGATAGTAGTGTGTGTATGAGTACTGTAAATTCCGGACTACAGAGCGCACCTGATTATAAGCCGCAGCCATCATATTTTAACGGGATAACCGATTTTATCCATACACAAGCCGCACCTGTATATAAGCCGCATGCACCACATTAAAAAACGTAACACAAAATTAATCCAAGCCAAACTTCAAGTCCCACGATTGAATCTAAATGTCCTTCACTGAAGCACACAGTATAGAAATCACGGGCCCCAAAAAGAACGTAAAATGATATAGGTACTTATTGTTTGATGCAAACCTGCAGATTCTGGGTGCCCGTTGATAGTAATCCAAGGAAAAAGTGTATATTTCCAAAGGTATGGGTGGGAAAAATATATATCCACTATTGTCCGCCGTGTCCACAAAAACTCACCTTTACCGGTCCCGAATTCCCATCAGTCCACATGTGCTCCGCCCCTCTTTTTTAATTGGCCCGTTCAGAATAAGTGTCTCAAATAAATATAAATGAATAAATTACAAAAATATTCAGTTGCAAATGCATATTACACATATTCACAAAGAAAGATAGTACACCGAGAGAGTTTTCAAAGCTTTAATAATAATAATAATATAACTTTCATCCTAAACTGTGCCTTTGGCAGGTAGCCTCACGCTACTAATAACACGCTCGCACAGCAGCTAACGAGCCTGTTAAGGAAACACATACCATATTTGGAAGAAAAGCGGCAAACCATCCTCTTCTTCCTACTTATAAATGACTTCATCTAAGGTATCTTTTTCAGATTAGGAAGAAAACTTTGTCATGATGATGATGTCCCATCCTCCCTCATCCCAATTCATGCCAGGATTACGCTCACTTAGAACACTATGCGATTAGCAGCTCTGTTTCCTTTTATACCGGGCTGCTCGATTGCTTTTAGCTTGAAAGCTTCGTCATGAGCCTTTCTAAATGCAATATGTACAAAGAGGGTTTGTTTACGCTCAGAAGCTGCAGTCTTCTCGGTGCATACATTCCACCGGTCTAAATCTTACCTCATATACTCGAGCGCCGCTGGCTGCCTTAAAAAAAAATTCATAAATTGTCCCCATCCCTGAATAAGCCGCAGGGTTGAAAATTTGGGAAAAAAGTAGCACCTTATAGAGGGCTCCGCGCTTTGTGCTAAAAATAGTAACACGGCTTCGTGCCGCCATCTTGGAAGTCTGTCGATTACAAGCAGTGATAGCGAGAGGAGCAAATATTTACTCAGTTTGTCTATTTATTTACTCAACTAGCTTCGTTTGTGTACGGATTTTGTCCATCAACACTATGGAAAACTAAGTGGAGAGTTTAGACAAGCAAGCACGCGAGCGGTACGCTGCAAAGTTGCATTTTATTGGAAAATTGGATCCCTACAAAATTAAAAACAAGGACTGGAAGTCTGATCCCGATTTGTTGCCGTGTGTGACTTACATCGAACTTGTTAACTATCTTATTTTCCACCCAAGTCCCTTTTGTGAACTGAAGGATTTTTAAAATTACAAAAGTATGGAAGCCTACGACAGATTTGTGTATGGTTGGGTTCGGGATGTGTCTGTGCACACAAGCGAAGGTGATGAAAACAAGATTGTGAAAGGGAAAGTTCTACATTCTCAGAGTTTGTCTCAGCCAAGTTTACAACCATGGATCATTGTTGACATTGTTGTTCATGTTGCTTCCCTTTTGTTCTATGTTGAACAACCCGGGAAAGGCAACGCTTCTCCGAACGGCGCACCGGTGGCTAAGTTAGCTTAGCTTTCGGGGGCTTTAAATCCTCTATTGACGCGAGTTGACTGAGGAAAGAAGACTCTCTTTCCCTGAAACCGCGTTGAATTTCTCCACCAAAATAGTGTACGAATGAGAAACGGAGTTTTGTTCGGTTTTTAAATGTCGTTTTCGGCGAAATACCTTACATATATGTTATAAAAGTAGTTTGGGGTCGTCGAGCTGTTGTCATGAAGTACACATGTCCTATAACCTTTTTAAAATTTATTTCTACATCATAAATAATTCAATTTACCTGTCAGAAAGTGGTCAGAACAAACACGAACACAGTCAAGCTTTGGCAAATTCGACCGGTTGATAGCTGCCAGCCACATTCGTCTTCGCCGTTCACTTTTCTCCTGAGCTTCAATCCCCTGATCGTAAACACACTTCGGAAGTCTAAAGAAGCCCTTCCCACCCTTTTCCCCTCGGCTACAACAGCCAACAATAACGCACGTATTCGGCATTACAATGTAGAATATAACTGGTTCACTGAACAATAACAATGAAGTGAAAAGCTTTGTGGACTTCCAAAATGGGCGCCAGCAATGCATTGTGGGTAATCTTAGGACCTCGAAGCATTCTATAGTCCTGAATTTACGGTATATATTTGCACGCGTGTGTGTGTAAGAGTTCAATAGTGTTTGTGCTTGGGTATGACTGTATCTGTATGAGATTATAGTTGTTGCTTGTGTGCGAGTATGATTTCCTTCTCAAACGGGCTCTCATAAATGGAGGACTGATTTTACTACCCTGTCAATGGAATCAAGTGTTTTTCTACAATTCCAATTGTTTGCTTAAAAAAAAAAAATCTTTTATTTATTTTTTGTTATGAAGAAAAAATGTGGAGATTTCCATGTGCATGCACAAACTGCATTGAGTCCATTTCTCAGGACAGGAAATGGAAAGGATTGTGTGCAATTGTGCAATAATAGAAGCTCCTTTTTCTTTCATATGGTGTGCTGTGAACTGATAAGAAGACATGAATTTTCTTAAGACGAGAGTAGTCAAGTAAAGATCCTAACTTGCAGATGCTCACTTTCTGCGAAATTCAAAACAAGAGAAAACAATATGAGCTTTTTTCTTCCACTTGTGATGAATAAAGTTTTTTTCTTTCTCGGAGGTAGATGTGATTGGTAAATATGCATATTTCAGGATTTCTATCTTTTCCTATTTTTTTGTCTCATTTTTCTTTTTCACCGTTAATTGTTTTTGTTCTTTTTTCTCTTTTTCTCCTTTTTCCATTTTTGTTATTTTCTTGTTTTTTGCGTCTTCCTTTTTCTTTTGGTCATTTTTCGGTCATTGTTCTTTTTTCTTATTTTTTCTTTTCTTCTTTCTCCTTTTTTGTTTTTTGCTTTCCTCCTTTTTTCCTTTTGGCTTTCTTTTTCCCCTTTTGGTTATTTTTCTTTTTTTTCTGTCTTTGCAAAGGTCTGAGCCGATAAATCAGAAAAGTGTTGTGCGTTTTTTCACCTTGAGTGTCCGTTTTTTGTATTCTTTCTATTGCTTTGTAGTACTTGTTTTTGGTTACACAACACAAAGCACTGCCATCTAGTAGTCAGATATTACACTGTATCCCTTTAAAACTGTTCCCTTCTGACCTTTTGGATGATCATTTTCACCATAAAGATGTTACAAAATTCTACAACATTTTTCGCAATTTGAATGAATGAATGAATGGCCTTTATTGTCATGATACAAGTATAACTAAAAAGACTCACCGTCAGTGCAAGTAACACCAATCAAATATCTAAAAATATGCAAGAGGCTAAAAAGAAATGTTAAAAAATATTTCTCTTTTATTTTAAAGTCGCCGGTCCTGAAGACCCTCACCATCTCGGACATAAGCAACTCTCTTCAGGGATCACTGGCTGGCAAGGATGTTCCCCTGATGCACACTGAGACCAAAACCATCACTTACGAGACTGCGCAGGTTACTCCCATTTTATTTTTTCCATTCTAATTTTTACTTTTGTGGGCGTGTCCTTTAGTTTTGTGGGTCTTTCCTCTCAGCCAATGGACGCATTGGTGGAACGTGACTCCGGAATACTTCTGAGCGCCCAGACTATAACGTCCGAGACCATCAGCACCACAACTACCACGCAGATCACAAAAGTAAGGACACAATCCCAAAAAAACGTCCTTTTTTTAAATGGGAAAACCAAAACCTTGCAAAGAGATTTCAAAAAACTAACAAGAAACAACCAAAGAATAAAAAAATAAAGAACTACCAAAGGTTGCCCCCCCCCCCAAAAAAAAAAAATTACATTAAAACTATTCAAAAATGACCGGGAACAAAAAAACAACCAGAATATTATAAAAAAACATACTCTAAAACCCATCTGAAATATAACAGATAAGACGATCAAAAATCGACTTAAATACGGCAAAACAAAAACCAAAATGAAGAAAATACAACCCAAAAAAACCCAAAAATTTACCAGAAAATGACAAATACGTTGGAAGTTTTATTAATACTAATAGACACTACTGCAGTACAGTCCAAATAAGGTAGTGGCGTCTTAAGCAACCTCCTTTGCAGTTGCCCAATATTATCGGGATACCCGAATTCTAAAACATACAAAATGTGCCAAACTAGTACTTCTTTTTTTTTTTTAATTGTGTCTTCATTTATTTTTACCTGGACCAAACAAAACTGGAAGCCTTCAGGAGCCCGCACGCTAACAGGGAGTTATCTGGACAATATGTTATCAATTGCAAGACACGTGGTGAAACAAATACAAGGAAAAGTCACCATCCCATACCTAAAAGGAGGTGAAGACACAAAAACGCACGCTGTACACAGCGGCAGGTAAACTTACTGCACGCAGCTTTTGATGATCAAAGCACGCAACCCAAACAAAACAGTCAGAGGTCCCCCAGTGACACGGTGTGTAAAGTTCCAATTTCTCCAACAGGAAATGAGCGCTATGCATATGTAGCGACCCTCTTTCATGCACGACACAAGGTTTCACAATCTCTGGGTTTATTGCCTGCATTCAATAAACAAAACAATACAAAAGTCAGGTGCCTCTGTTCAAGACTGCAATTATCTTCAACGCTTACAAACTCACTTCAGCTACGGCAAGCAGACAACATGCGAGCACATTAATAATGAAACTTCGATAATAACAATGAACATAACTTTCACACGTACCTGCATTCAATAAACAAAACAATACAAAAGTCAGGGGCCTCTGTTCACGACTGCAATTATCTAAAATATTAAAGATACAAAAGAACGGGTCATCACTCAACAGGCCGCACCTCGTGGCGTGTTTGCATCAAAACACGTTGCATCTTCATTTCAAGCTGTATTGCTTAACTTCTTATTTAGTGCTTTTTTAATATACATCATTTAGAACAACTTATATATCTTTATATACAAAAATAATTTCGAAAGCTGCTCAAAAGTCTAGCAAAATATGCATTTTTTTTATCCAACTGATATTGGGCACATCTTACCTTCAACGCTTACAAACTCACTTAAGCTACGGCAAGCGCTGAAGCCCATAAAGTGCCAAACGAAAAAAAACAGTCGCAGACGCCCATGACTTAACAACTGAATGAGGTACCGGAATATTAACAGTAATACAACAAAAACACAGATTTTGTGAGAATTCAAAAAAACATTCAAAACAATCAAATTTCAACTCTGTTACACATAGCTGTTGACTACTATCACCTTATGTTTTTCAATGAGACCCGCCATTGTTATGAGTGTTGGTTTTCCAAATCGATCAACTTTGAGACTAAGTTGCTCGAGCAGTATTTTTGTTTTGTTTCTGTCGTAATATTTATGTAGCAGTATTTTTGTACTGTAGTATTACTGCAGTGGTATTTTTGTAGCATTTCTGCAGGAGTTTTTCCATACTTGTATCTTTGTAGTATTTCTTTAATATGTTTATACTATCACTGTAGTTGAATCTTTGTAGTACTTTTATTGTAATATTTCTGTCATGGTATTTTTGTACCACAATATTGGCCTGGAGAGCGATGAGCGCCATCAGGTTCTACTTGCCCAAGACACACTACAGGAAATGGTGCCCCTAGTGGTTAAGGGAACCCATTTTCTATAGTATTTTTTCTTATCAGAATGAAGACAAAATACATTAAGTCCCTTTTTGAAGCACTAAATTTGCTATATTCTCTTGTTGAGTGAGTTATTGAACAAGGTCCTTTGCACAAGCTCTTAATGTGTCATTCCATTTGAACAACCTCAGCTTGCCGCATTTTCAAAACAAGGGTGACAAGGTGGGCTGTTGAGTTGTTAGTTTTAAATAACACAGCCTTTTGGCTGTCTGCTGGTCATTCTGGAAGGGTAAGTGATGGATTTAAACTGTAACTATGTTATTCCACTGTTGCATTATCTACTTTGCATACAATGTGCCTTTCTTGTTTGTGTTTGAAGATGGAGGAAACAGGATGAAACCTTATCTGCGGCGAGATAAGGGACTTCTCTGACCGCAGGCCCACCTAGTTTTGTTTGCTATAGATAACATGTTATCGTATAAACAGGTCTCAACTGTTTGTTTTGTTACTCCCCTTCCCTTAGCAGAGGAGACCTTATGTAAATTAGGGCCTTCCGAACACAATAAAAAGACAAGGAGCATAAGAATATTTCAGAGTATCCAGCAGACTGCCTTAGGGTAGACTATGGATATTTCTCCTTGCAAGTAAGTTATACTCACGATTCTTTGTGTCTTTTTTGTATATAGGTTTTGTACATCTGTTGGGTTAAACCTGACAGTAAGAAAATTCCTGGGACTAGTGTTTAAAACAGAATCAACTTAGCATGACTTGTTTTTGTTTGTCTAAGACGGTGAAAGGTGGTATCTCAGAAACTCGCATCGAGAAGAGGATCGTCATCACCGGCGATACCGAGATTGATCACGACAAGGTGAATTTTTGCTCACGTTTTCATGACGAAGGCCTAATTTATAGACACAATTTGTGTTTTGCCATGATTCATTCTTGATGATGCGTCAGGAATCATTTGTCAACAACCAGATTCTGAAGCAAAGTGATTTACAATTACATGAAGTTACATATTACTCATCATTTGATTGGCAGAGCAAAAAAGCAAAGTAAAGTCTAGCGTTTAAAAAAAAGTTTTTTTGTTTTACCTTGACCTATAAATGGAGTCGATTGGAAGGCATGACTTGCTGTTGACTTGCTAATACTATTTTTGGTGTTGTTTTGTGCAGGCTTTGGCTCAAGCAATCAAAGAGGCAAAAGAACAACACCCGGACATGTCTGTCACCAAAGTGGTGGTCCACCAGGAGACCGAAATCTCGCCCGAGTAAAACCAGGTACGTGCTGTTTGCCTTATTCACGGATTTTCACTCTAGAGAGTAAATAATGTTTTTTTTCCCTTCCCACAATCTCGGCCCCGCCCGCTGATTTCCGTTGATTTATGACGCCGTTTGCAAAGATGATAAACAACCGGGACGCCGGCGTCACATTCCACTCCATTAGCCGAACGCTAAAAGAAGTTTTCGTGGAGCCAACGCGGTGCCAATAAACCACGGCAGTCAAACAATTTAGGAGAGTGATAAATACATAAGGAAAATATCGCTCATTTGCTGCCAATTGCAGTTCTATTCACGGAACCTGGAGGTTCTGGAAGCGTTTAGTCTTCTAAAGACTCTGCCCGCCTTTGTTTTGTTTTTAAAATACTTCCACTACAAATGTCTTTCTCCTTCAATTTGTGTGCGTTTTTCAAATCAGAGCAATATTCTCTCTATGGCACCATTTTATTTATGATGACATACCAAGAGGCATCTCCGGTCACTTCTAGGTTGTATGGTAAGAAGATGTTCCGGAAAATAAAAACCTCAGATCATGGCAGGTAGCAGTTGTGATGTCAGATGGCCTGGCTGAGACCAGCATCATAGCGTTTGTTGGCGAGACCAAGCCAGAGGTGACAAAATTTATTTTACCCACAAGTCGACTTCTTGCAGCATGTGTTTGGAGGAGAAACCAAGCTGGAGGCAGGTCTTGTTTCTTTTGCTCGGAAAATCGACCTCTGACAGTATCTGTCAGTGAGACAAAGCCAAAGCCAACCTAGATGGCAGGTCTCATTTCCTTTTTACCCGCATGTCAACTTCTAATAGCATTTGTTAGCGTTTGTCATCGAGCCAAAGTTGGAGGCCACAAAAATTTCTTTCCCAGCAAGTCAAATTCTGGCCAGATGTGCTATTATCTGTCGGCTAAACCAAGCCAGAGGCAACAAAAATCCTTGGTCTGGTTTTCTTTTTACCCCCAAGTCAAATTCTGGCAGCATGTGCTAGTATTCGTAGGCAATACCAAGCCAGAGGCAACAAAAATAGTGGGTATTGTTTTCTTTGCTTGGCAAGAAGAATTCTGGCAGCATGTGTTAGCATTTGTCGGGGAGACCTAGCTGGACAAGGCAAAAATGCAAGGTCTTTGCCCAGCAATTCGAATTTTGGCAGCATAATTTACTGGTTGTTGACGAGACCAAGGTGCAGGTGACTAAAATGGTGGGTCTTGTTCTCCTTTCCCCACAAGTTGCCAAAGCCCTTTACATGTTTAGGAATATATTATATTGAGGGAAAATGTTCTTTTAGGCAAACTGATTGTGTGTTTTTTTTCTTATTAGCCTCGCCCACGAAGACCGAAGCCGACTGGCCGCAAAACCCCCCAGGAATCCTTGCCATTTTGTCTCCTGCTTGACTGATGGACAATGAAAAAGAAATTGTTTGTAAGGAAAGAAAACAAAAATGCTTGCTCCCCAGCTAGCGCTCTCATTCAGAGTTATTGGGTCTTTTAAATCTTTCAGATGACAGAATTTTATTTTTGTATGTCTTTTCTTACAATCAAAAGAATTTAGTAAGGTTGCGGTCCAAAGAGGGTGGGGTTTTCTTGGATAGGACACGCCCATGTGACTCCAAGGCCCCGCCTCACTGGCTTTTATTCCTTGTACAGTATTTTATTCATCTGCCCTTTCAATGTGAAGCAAAATTCATATCCGTAATACATGTTTGAAGCACTTCTTGACTTTGCTAGTTTTTTTTCTCCGATTGTGTCGTCTTTTGATGTCATCTTCTGGGGGCGGTGCTTGCCTCTTGTCTATCAAATGACTTCTATATTTTTTCTGTAGGAGTACATCTATTTTTGAATGTTTTACATCTTTTTTTCTACTATTTGGCCTCAAAAAGTTCCCCAGACTTGGACACCTGTTTGCCATTTTCAAACCATTAAAAAATCTCATTTTTGAGGGGTGGGGCTTATTTCAGACGGATGGGATTGGCACATTTATTTTTGCAATTTATAGAACGATTACTTTTTGCAATTTAGCCTACGAACAAAAACGTTTTTTTAATGTTTGACAGTGAGGACTTTTTTTAAATAAAAAATTGGCTTTTTTCAGAGGTAATGCACTTAAAAAAATGTAAATTGAGGTT
The DNA here is from genome assembly GCF_059441175.1 of Urocampus carinirostris. NCBI lineage: Eukaryota > Metazoa > Chordata > Actinopteri > Syngnathiformes > Syngnathidae > Urocampus > Urocampus carinirostris. The sequence continues at coordinate 1,861,360 of NC_142350.1, read as the reverse complement.
GCCGCCAATTTCATTTTCTTTGGGACTTTTTAATAAAAAATGTCGCCAGTGTCTGTTAGAGGGACACAATGATCACATTCCAAGAGGCCTCTCCTGTCGTTTCTTGGTTGGATGTTAAGACTGGCTGATTCCGAAATAGTTTCTTCAAAGTTTGTACAAGCAAAGAAAAAAACTCAAAAGAAGGAGACAGTTTTAAGAAGGAAAATCCTTTTTTTTGTTTGCAGACAGCGGGCCGTTTTTTCTATTCCCCGCAAATTGAATTCTGGCAGCATGTGTTAGTGTTTGTGTATTAGACCAAGCTGATGGACACATAAATGTCTTTTTCTTTTCCCTGTAAGCCATTCAAGGGACAGTGTGATATTGGCCCACTAAATGTTATGTATTGTGCCGTACAACCAAAAATAAGTGTCACTAGGAACATTACAAACTCCGGAGACTCATCATTTTTATTCTCATTTTTTGGCCAAGCCATTTTGGCATAGAATTAGTTCAATTTTTAAGGGAAGATATGTAGTGTTTGACCACTAGATGTTGATGCAAATACAAGAAAAAAAACAAAAGAAACTAGGGAAAAAAAGAGGGGGGGGAACTCATTTGGGGGGGGACCCTTAGCAGCAAGATGGCCGACGATTTTTTTGTATTTCCATAGTAGAGTTTTTGTAGTATATCTGTAATATTTTCATAGTATCTCTGCACTTTTATCATGTAGTATTCTGTAGTGATTCCACAGTAGTATATTTGTAGTATATATGTAGTATTACTGTAATTTTATTTCTGTAGTCATCATTTTGAAGTATTGCTGTAGTATTACCATAGTTTTATGTTTCTAGTATATTTGTGGAATTCTCGCAGTTGTATCTTTTTAGTATTTACATAGTAGAATCTTTGTTGTATATCTGTAACATTTTTGGAGTATTAATCTTTTTCTATTATATTGGTATTTTTGCAGTATTTCTGTAGTATTTTTATATAACTGTTCTTTTAAAATGTAGTTTTTTGTAGTACCTTTAAAGTAGTATTTTTTCATAGTATGTTTTTGTAGTATACAGTGACTTGCGAAATTATTTGGCCCCCTAGAACTTTGTGTCCTTTTGCCACATTTCAGACCTCAGACATCAAGATATAAAACTGTAATTTATTGTTAAGAATCAACAATAAGTGGGAAGCAATCATGAAGTGGAACACACTTTATTGGATATTTTAAACTTTTTTTTAACAAAAAACAAAAAAGTGGGTGTGCAAAATTATTCAGCCCCATTGAGTTGATACTTTATAGCACCAACTTTTGCTGCGATTACAGCTGCAAGTTGCTTGGGGTATGTCTCTCTCAGTTTTGCACATCGAGAAACTGATATTTTTGCCCATTCCTCCTTGCAAAACAGCCAATCATTCAGAGATCCTAACTGAACTTCTGGACAGAGTTTGCTGCACTGAAAGTAAAGGGGCTGAATAATTTTGCACGCCCACTTTTTCATTTTTTATTTGTTAAAATACTTTAAAATATCCAACATAGTATGTTCTACTTCATGATTGTGTCCCACTTATCGTTGACGCTCCACAAGAAATTACAGTTTTATATTTTTATTTTTGAAGTCTGAAATGTGGCAATAGGTCACAAAGTTAAAGGGGGCAAAACGATATTTGTTATCTAGTGTTTTTTTGCAGACACACAAAGGGACAATGGGGAGTAATTTGGGACCCGTCAAAACCTTTTTTTTTTTTTTTTAAATAGTACTATATTTTCTCCTGTATATATTTTTTTTATATTTTGACCATTTTTGTTTGGCGGCCGGCTGAAAAAGTCTGCCGGGCTGCATGTGCTCGCCCTTGTTCTGGTTGCTTAGCACCCCCAAAGCTCTGAGCCTAAAGTTCCCCTTGGTACGATCCATGTTTTTTGATGCAGGACAATTTTCTTGGACTGGGAAAAGGAAAAAGAGAAACGCGGCAGGGAAGCGCCCAAAATAGCACAAGGCGACAGGCGCTCTAGCTCAAACATATGTTAGCTCGCGCACACTGCAAAATATTGAGCCCCCACCTCTTTCTCTTTTTCCTCTTCTTTTCCCTGTCTTTTCCTTTTTCTCTCTTTGTTTCTCTCTATATTGCTCTGAGACTTTTTCTTTCTTTTCTATCATTATCTTTTGGTCTTTCTCTTTCTTTCTCTCTCGCTCCCTTTCACCCTCTTTTCTCTCTCTTAATACCTCTTTTTCCTCTATCGCTACGTGAGTTTCTTTCTCTTCTATTTTTTTCTCTTTTGCTCATTCTCTCTCTCTAGTCCTCCCTCTCTCTTACTCTCATTCTTTCTTCCTTTCTCTCTTCTCTTTATTTCTTCCTCTGTCTTACTCTCTCTATTTCTCCCTTCATTTCCCTCTTTCTGTCTTTTTTCTCCCTCTTTATCTCTATTTCCCCATCTTTTTCTCTATCTTTTCATCTCTTGGTCAACCTCCCTGCCTCTCTTTCTTGTTCTCTCTCTCTCTCTCTCTCTCACCCTTTCTCTCGCTGTCACTTGCTCTCCCTCTTTCTTACACTCTCTCTCCTCCTATTTCTTCCCATTCTCATCTCTCTCTCTTTCTCTTTCTCTCTCACTGCTGCTCTCTCTAATGCTCTCTCTCTTTCTCCCCTTTCCGCTCTCATTTTACTTCTTTTTATTTCTGTCTTTCTTTCTGTCATTTTCTCTTTTTTTGTCTTTCTTTCTCTCTCTCATTCTCTCACTCTTTTCCTCCTGCTCCCGTTCTCCTTTTCTGTCTTTTTTGTATCTTTCTCTCTCTGTTTTTCATTCTCTGTCTATCTTTCTCTCTGTCTCTCTTTTTCAGTTTTTTTCTTTCTCATTCTCTCTGTCTCTCTTGCTAATCCTCAAGTCGAGCCCAATTGAGAGTTTTGTGGGCCCCGAATTCAAATGAGTTTGACTCCCTTGAGCTTTGCAGAATTTTATCAAATGGAGATTGTGTTCTGGTTTTCTTATCTGGCTGGCTTGCATAACAACTCCCACCTGCCACCTACCCCCTCTCATGCCCCTGTCTTTGTGAGGGTTGACACTTGATTAGCCTATAAAGTATTTTATGGAGCTTGTAAGCTAAACATGCGTTGGCTAATGAAGGGCACGTTAGCAAGCCAACGCCTAAGAGAAACATAACATTTGGACGCCGAGTTAGCTTACTCACGTGGCACTGCAACATTCATTAGTAGCTTGGCTGGTTGGCAAAAACCTCACTGAGTTTTTAATTGTTGAAAAGAATTATCAAAGTCTGCTGGACCCATGAGTTCAAAGTCCCCTATAACCTAAACAGCCATCTTATGTTATACAAAGGTGGACCCAAGTGCTGAAACACAAACTGAGTTGACAAGTTTATAGGGGGCATAGGAAAACCCCAAAGGAGATTTTCACATAAGAGGTGGGGAGAAAACAATCAACACAAGGACCATAAAAAATTCACAGCTGGCGGGATGGGAAAGTCAGGTAAAAAAAAGCTTTAAAGAGAGCAACTATCCAACAGCAGAAGCTGTTGACATAGTCAATATAGAGTAGTTAACGAGCATCAGGTGTAGGTGATTAGATTTAGGTGTGGGGATTCTCCAGTCCTTTTTTTGTTAGCACCCTCTGAATGATGGGAGCCGGACTGCTCAAGGTTTTTTTGGACTTTGTGTCACGGTCGAATTCTGCTTCTCTGTACCTTCTCTCTCTGTCTCTATTCCTCTCTCCATCCCCCCTCTCTCTATCTTTCTTTCTTTCTCCCTCTGTCCCTCGTGCCCTTCACTCTACTGGTATATTGTTCAACCTTACCATATTTGGTCACTCACTGGGTACTAATTTCCTTCTCACAGCTGTCCGCACTTGTCCTGATTTATCTCTTCCCTTTATTAGTATTTTGTCCCGTCTTGTTCCTTGGTAGTTTATTGTCTTCCCTGTTGCGTCCTCAGCACTTTTGTCTCAGCTTCTTGTTATTCATGTGGACCGAACTCTTGCCGGCTCTTCTGGATCACGAGTACCGCTTGACGTCGGCTTTGCTGCTTGGGTTTACTGGAACACGGACCCCTCGCCTGCGGCTTGGATCACAATTGTTGCTTCTGGTCTTCTGGATGCTGTTGCCTCGCTGCCTTACCGTGTACTGAACCCTTTCTGAATGAAAACCTCCTTTACTGTATTGATCCGTGTTTCTGCACTTCCCCTTCGGACCACCCTGAAATGGTTCCTGAAACTTTGGACTTTTCCTAATCTTCGGTCTTCCCCGTCAAAGTTCAGCCTGACCCCGCCATAAAACTTGGGTCAAGTCTGCAGGGAAAATTACTCGAGCGCTGCAGTTTTAGCGAGAACGTGTTGTTTTAGCAAGGGGGGTTTGCATCAAGAACAGGGGTCTCCAACCTTTTTCAAGCAGAGAACCTCTTATTGTTATGAACTAGCGTAAAGAGAACCCAGTTTTATATGCATTTATAAAAAAAGCAACCTAGCCAGATAGCTAAGTTGCTTTTTTTAGCTAATTAGGCTTTCTAAATTGCTAAAAGGTAGCTTTACAGTTATTACAAAGGTAAAAAAAACTAAAAGGGAGCTAGATAGCTAGCTAAACAAGTAAAAGTCCATCTAAAAAGCCAGATAGAAAGCAAAACAAAGCTGGAGAGCTAGCTTGAAAGGAGGCCAAAATCTAGCTTGATAACTAGGTAAAATAATAGCTAGATAGCAAGCAAAAATGTAAAGAGTTAGCCAGACAGCCTACTAGATGGCTAAAAAGGTAGCTGAATAGCTAGCTAAGAATAAAAGCCGCACATTTTTTGCTCATTCGCTTAATAAAACCCGTAAACTGGAATCTAGTTTCTCCTTTCTTTCAATGTTTCTCCTCATTGTTTTTCTCCTTTCTTTCAATTTCTTCTTCTTTCTTTCATTGTTTTTCTTTCTTTCTTGTCCCCGTGAGAAGAAAAGCAAGCAAGAAAAGGACCTGAAGCTTTAAGACTGTCCCACATAAGTCAAGTCATTTTCAAGTCAAGTCATTTTTATTTGTATAGCCCTTAATCACAAAGAGTCTCAAAGGGCTTCACAGGTTATTACACATAAGCAGTTAAGGTTATTCATATGCTCTAAAGTAGAAGTGAGTTTTAAGCTTAGATTTAAACATTTCCACTGAGGTTGCTGATCGGATCTCAGGGGGAAGAGCATTCCACAGCACCGGTGCCCGGATGGAGAACGCTCTTGAACCTGCGGAACACTTCTTGGCTCTTGGGATCACCAGAAGACCGGCGCTCTCAGAATGAAGGCTTCGGCCCGGAACATAGCGGGAAATCAGATCTGAAAGATATGAGGGGTAAAGTCCAGCAGCAGCAAAAGTGATGAAGCGCCAGAGTCCATTGCCCGTAGGAGATCATTGGTTACCTTAATCAGAGCTGTCTCAGTAGAGTGGTTAGCCCTGAATCCTGATTGCATTGATTCAAAAAGATTGTTCTCGGATATGAAATTATTCAGCTGCTGTGCCACTACTTTTTCAAGCACTTTAGAAAGGAACGGTAGGTTTGACACAGGTCTATAATTACATAAGCTTTCTGGATCAAGGTTGGGTCGTTTCAGTGTGGGTTTAATAACGGCGGACTTAAAAGCCGCTGGAACTACACCTAAAGAGAGTGATTTGTTTATAATATTTAGAACTGAAGGTGCAAGGACGCCAAAAAGACCTATAATAAGTGAACCTGGAAGCGGGTCGAACTGGCAAGTCATCGGTTTGGCCGTATTCACCATCTGTTTAAGATTATCGAGTGACAGGTCACTAAAACGGGACAAATTCCTTGGACAGCCACCATGTCGTGCGTCTATAGATTTCAGCGCTTTAGTATGTGTTGTATTAATACTGTCTTTAGCAATTTCTTCCTGTATGCATTGAATCTTCTTAGTAAAGAAGACCATTAAGTCATGGGCTGAATGGGTGGAACTATCTGGGATTGTCTGTTGCCTTGTAAGCGATGCTACAGTGTCGAAAATGAATTTGGGATTGTTCTTTTGTGACGCAATCACCTTCACCTTCACCTTCGCCTTTGAAAGGTGAAGGCCTAAACCTTTTTCCTGCTGTAAAGTAACTGTAGACATCTTGACAAAGATTGGCAAAACAGGACACTGACCCTCTGCATGGACAAAATCGCTTATATTTATGCTACCAAAAATAAGGAAACCCTCCAACCACAGAATAACAAGTCTCATCAGTTATCCTAAAGGTCCTAGCGAACAGATTTTGAAACCAAAATGAAAACACCAGGTTTAAGGAAGGGAAGTAGCAGCAAAGAACAGATTTTTAATTCCGCGCATCCTATGCCAAAAATTTCAATAACTTTTACAGACCCAAACAGAAATAGAAACAAAAATATTTAGACAGTTTTTTTTAGAGGGCC